>NW_017306294.1:1052997-1066675 GCF_000935625.1 Nanorana parkeri | reverse complement strand
TATATATATATATATATATAAACAAACTACAAAGATAGACCCTATAGTGTTTATGTTTTCTCCCATAGATGTGCTATCAGTTTTTACATACCAGAGCGGTAAACACTCACACGCAGGCTTATGTATATCAAGTTGGAGAAATGTACTTTGTATCTGTTATATGTGTTGTGGTTCCCACCAATTCATGTAAATTTAAACCTGACCTCCAGGCACTACAAATATTAAAATATATTGTGGAATAGCCACAAAGGATATAAATCTACTTTGTGGGCACCAAATGCCTTTGCACACCAAGTTATTACCTTGTGAATGTAGCAGTGACATCTACATGGTGCTGCACAAAGATGCGCAGACAGCAGGGCTATGGGAGGGACCCAACAGGCTCCACCCACTACAGGCTGCCTAATAAACTACATGAGAGGGCAGAGACGAGGCCAGTTAGCCTGGAAAAGGAGAGAGCAGCAGTGGCAGGTCTCATTACAGGAAGCTCTTGCACAAAGGAAAGGTTTCATACTGGATTACGGCACAGATCTGGAAGAAACACACAAAGCACATCAAGATTTAAGAATACACATTGCTCTTGCATTTAGATAATATTTGTTTATCCTGGAGTTCAGCTGTAATCAAAACATGACCAAATGTTCCACAAAATCTGTGCAGTCTACAATATGCCACAGCACTTTAATTGTTGAGTTTTGAGCTGTCTGTATTTATATGCTTTACATCTAAGGATTGTATTACCATATGCAGGACCAACCGTATAATGAGGCAGCATCTCAGTAGGGGGGCACTCTTGGCAACCTGTTATCTTCTGTCCGGTCCTGACCAGCTCCACTACCCATGCTAACAGTGCGGATGGACGACTTTCCCACTATCCATGCTAACAGTGCGGATGGACGACTTTCCCACTATCCATGCTAACAGTGTCTATCGACCACTGTCCCATTATCCATGCTAAGAGTGCGGATGGACGACTCTCCCACTATCCATGCTGACAGTGTGTATGGACCACTCTCCCACTATCCATGCTGACAGTGCATATGGACGACTCTACCACTATCCATGCTGACAGTGTGTATGGACCACTCTCCCACTATCCATGCTGAAAGTGTATGGACCACTCTCCCACTATCCATGCTAACAGTGCATATGGACGACTCTCCCACTATCCATGCTAACAGTGTGTATGGACCCCTCTCCCCCTATCCATGCTAACAGTGTGTATGGACCCCTCTCCCCCTATCCATGCTAACAGTGTGTATGGACCCCTCTCCCCCTATCCATGCTAACAGTGTGTATGGACCCCTCTCCCCCTATCCATGCTAACAGTGTGTATGGACCCCTCTCCCCCTATCCATGCTAACAGTGTGTATGGACCCCTCTCCCCCTATCCATGCTAACAGTGTGTATGGACCCCTCTCCCCCTATCCATGCTAACAGTGTGTATGGACCCCTCTCCCCCTATCCATGCTAACAGTGTGTATGGACCCCTCTCCCCCTATCCATGCTAACAGTGTGTATGGACCCCTCTCCCCCTATCCATGCTAACAGTGTGTATGGACCCCTCTCCCCCTATCCATGCTAACAGTGTGTATGGACCCCTCTCCCCCTATCCATGCTAACAGTGTGTATGGACCCCTCTCCCCCTATCCATGCTAACAGTGTGTATGGACCCCTCTCCCCCTATCCATGCTAACAGTGTGTATGGACCCCTCTCCCCCTATCCATGCTAACAGTGTGTATGGACCCCTCTCCCCCTATCCATGCTAACAGTGTGTATGGACCCCTCTCCCCCTATCCATGCTAACAGTGTGTATGGACCCCTCTCCCCCTATCCATGCTAACAGTGTGTATGGACCCCTCTCCCCCTATCCATGCTAACAGTGTGTATGGACCCCTCTCCCCCTATCCATGCTAACAGTGTGTATGGACCCCTCTCCCCCTATCCATGCTAACAGTGTGTATGGACCCCTCTCCCCCTATCCATGCTAACAGTGTGTATGGACCCCTCTCCCCCTATCCATGCTAACAGTGTGTATGGACCCCTCTCCCCCTATCCATGCTAACAGTGTGTATGGACCCCTCTCCCCCTATCCATGCTAACAGTGTGTATGGACCCCTCTCCCCCTATCCATGCTAACAGTGTGTATGGACCCCTCTCCCCCTATCCATGCTAACAGTGTGTATGGACCCCTCTCCCCCTATCCATGCTAACAGTGTGTATGGACCCCTCTCCCCCTATCCATGCTAACAGTGTGTATGGACCCCTCTCCCCCTATCCATGCTAACAGTGTGTATGGACCCCTCTCCCCCTATCCATGCTAACAGTGTGTATGGACCCCTCTCCCCCTATCCATGCTAACAGTGTGTATGGACCCCTCTCCCCCTATCCATGCTAACAGTGTGTATGGACCCCTCTCCCCCTATCCATGCTAACAGTGTGTATGGACCCCTCTCCCCCTATCCATGCTAACAGTGTGTATGGACCCCTCTCCCCCTATCCATGCTAACAGTGTGTATGGACCCCTCTCCCCCTATCCATGCTAACAGTGTGTATGGACCCCTCTCCCCCTATCCATGCTAACAGTGTGTATGGACCCCTCTCCCCCTATCCATGCTAACAGTGTGTATGGACCCCTCTCCCCCTATCCATGCTAACAGTGTGTATGGACCCCTCTCCCCCTATCCATGCTAACAGTGTGTATGGACCCCTCTCCCCCTATCCATGCTAACAGTGTGTATGGACCCCTCTCCCCCTATCCATGCTAACAGTGTGTATGGACCCCTCTCCCCCTATCCATGCTAACAGTGTGTATGGACCCCTCTCCCCCTATCCATGCTAACAGTGTGTATGGACCCCTCTCCCCCTATCCATGCTAACAGTGTGTATGGACCCCTCTCCCCCTATCCATGCTAACAGTGTGTATGGACCCCTCTCCCCCTATCCATGCTAACAGTGTGTATGGACCCCTCTCCCCCTATCCATGCTAACAGTGTGTATGGACCCCTCTCCCCCTATCCATGCTAACAGTGTGTATGGACCCCTCTCCCCCTATCCATGCTAACAGTGTGTATGGACCCCTCTCCCCCTATCCATGCTAACAGTGTGTATGGACCCCTCTCCCCCTATCCATGCTAACAGTGTGTATGGACCCCTCTCCCCCTATCCATGCTAACAGTGTGTATGGACCCCTCTCCCCCTATCCATGCTAACAGTGTGTATGGACCCCTCTCCCCCTATCCATGCTAACAGTGTGTATGGACCCCTCTCCCCCTATCCATGCTAACAGTGTGTATGGACCCCTCTCCCCCTATCCATGCTAACAGTGTGTATGGACCCCTCTCCCCCTATCCATGCTAACAGTGTGTATGGACCCCTCTCCCCCTATCCATGCTAACAGTGTGTATGGACCCCTCTCCCCCTATCCATGCTAACAGTGTGTATGGACCCCTCTCCCCCTATCCATGCTAACAGTGTGTATGGACCCCTCTCCCCCTATCCATGCTAACAGTGTGTATGGACCCCTCTCCCCCTATCCATGCTAACAGTGTGTATGGACCCCTCTCCCCCTATCCATGCTAACAGTGTGTATGGACCCCTCTCCCCCTATCCATGCTAACAGTGTGTATGGACCCCTCTCCCCCTATCCATGCTAACAGTGTGTATGGACCCCTCTCCCCCTATCCATGCTAACAGTGTGTATGGACCCCTCTCCCCCTATCCATGCTAACAGTGTGTATGGACCCCTCTCCCCCTATCCATGCTAACAGTGTGTATGGACCCCTCTCCCCCTATCCATGCTAACAGTGTGTATGGACCCCTCTCCCCCTATCCATGCTAACAGTGTGTATGGACCCCTCTCCCCCTATCCATGCTAACAGTGTGTATGGACCCCTCTCCCCCTATCCATGCTAACAGTGTGTATGGACCCCTCTCCCCCTATCCATGCTAACAGTGTGTATGGACCCCTCTCCCCCTATCCATGCTAACAGTGTGTATGGACCCCTCTCCCCCTATCCATGCTAACAGTGTGTATGGACCCCTCTCCCCCTATCCATGCTAACAGTGTGTATGGACCCCTCTCCCCCTATCCATGCTAACAGTGTGTATGGACCCCTCTCCCCCTATCCATGCTAACAGTGTGTATGGACCCCTCTCCCCCTATCCATGCTAACAGTGTGTATGGACCCCTCTCCCCCTATCCATGCTAACAGTGTGTATGGACCCCTCTCCCCCTATCCATGCTAACAGTGTGTATGGACCCCTCTCCCCCTATCCATGCTAACAGTGTGTATGGACCCCTCTCCCCCTATCCATGCTAACAGTGTGTATGGACCCCTCTCCCCCTATCCATGCTAACAGTGTGTATGGACCCCTCTCCCCCTATCCATGCTAACAGTGTGTATGGACCCCTCTCCCCCTATCCATGCTAACAGTGTGTATGGACCCCTCTCCCCCTATCCATGCTAACAGTGTGTATGGACCCCTCTCCCCCTATCCATGCTAACAGTGTGTATGGACCCCTCTCCCCCTATCCATGCTAACAGTGTGTATGGACCCCTCTCCCCCTATCCATGCTAACAGTGTGTATGGACCCCTCTCCCCCTATCCATGCTAACAGTGTGTATGGACCCCTCTCCCACTATCCATGCTAACAGTGTAGATGGACCACTCTCCCACTACCCATGCTAACAGTGCAGATGGACCACTCTCCCACTATCCATGCTAACAGGGTAGATGGACGACTCTCCCACTATCCATGCTGACAGTGCGTATGGACCACTCTCCCACTATCCATGCTAACAGGGTAGATGGACGACTCTCCCACTATCCATGCTAACAGTGTGTATGGACGACTCTCCCACTATCCATGCTAACAGTGTGTATGGACCACTCTCCCACTATCCATGCTAACAGTGTGTATGGACCACTCTCCCACTATCCATGCTAACAGTGTGTATGGACCACTCTCCCACTCTCCCACTATCCATGCTAACAGTGTGTATGGACCACTCTCCCATTGTGTCCTTTGTATTCTGGCAGCTTTCAGAATACCGGAACAGTTCTTGCAGCTGATTGTCAGCACTGTTCACCCAACAATTTTTCTACACGTCCCTTCTATAAAAGTTGATCTAATAATCAGCATTTGTGGAGGAAGTGAAGTTTGATCTGTGTGTACTCAGCATTATATTCCCTGTTTCTTTACTGACAGTAAATGGCTCCATGTATGTCATGATCAAGTCACATCTCTAGGTGTACATAGGAGCTGTCACTATCTGTCCCTGCAATGGAGGATGACAATATAGTGATCAATGGCAGTGAACTGACTTTATAGCTGTCACTATCTGTCCCTGCAATGGAGGATGACAATATAGTGATCAATGGCAGTGAACTGACTTTATAAAATAGCACTTATTTAATTTCCAAAATAACAATGGATTTTGTTTGTTCAGCTAAATCTAAAACGTTTTTTTTTTTCAGTTTAGAATAGAGTTATAACCCCGACCACTTTCTTGTCCTTTTTGTCCCATTGAGGGAAATCCCTGGTGGTCAGCAGGGTCATCAGAAATAGTGTCCCCTTTGGAAGATTTCAATAACAAACAGCAGTGTACGACAAAATGAAAATAAAAATCTTCTTGATTAAAAAAAAACCTGACAGATAGTCTAATCCCTCTCCACTCCATCCAGAACTAGAGAAAAGTTGTGGCTTCAGTTGCACTACAAACTCTGGAAATAAAGAATACAAAAGCAAATAAACCATGCCTATTTCTGACATCCAGACTGGCAAAAACCATCTCATGTCTACCCCTAGACACGAGTCAATCCTGGCACATGGCCATGAGAGGAGACAGGAGAGACCACTGTGTCCTGGATGATGAAGATAAACCAGATGTCATGGATTCTACCATGACCGATAAGTGTACACTCAATCCTGAACCTCCTGCTCCTCTATGATAAAGGACCGCACAGCCTTACCTGCAGATCCCACCAGCCATCGGCCCTTCGCAGCTACAAATCACCGCGCATGCGCACTGGAACCAATTAATTACCCCGAGCCGTGGCTGGCGGCGTGTGTGTGCGGGCTGTGTGCGGGCGGCCAGGTGATATGTGTCATGTCTACCGATGTGGAATACTCACGGCGCAGGAGATATACCCATGACACGTTTGGTAAGAGCACCGATGTTCTGTGCCACTGTACTTGCATTGCTATTGTTAGTGGTGATGATTGCAGTGTGCGAGACAGACATACACTCTCATTGACTTCTCCGTGTTGTTATAGTGTGTCTGGTGTACGGCTCTCTCTGGAGCCATGTGTTTGTATTCAAGTGTACTGAGCCTTTCCAGTCAGGTATTATATTGTGTTCAGGTGTACTGAGCCTTTCCAGTCATGTATTCCTCATTTATTAGACTCTGTACTGAGCCATTCCAGTAATACACTATAATCAGAAGTATATGACTGGAAGTGATGAGTACACTGGACACACTATAATAAATCAGGACATCAGGTGTACTATTCATTTTTAGGTGATTTACTTTTCACTTATTCTAGTGTATAATTTTGATTTATTATAGTGTATTTGTATTTTTTTTATTTTTTACAGTGTATTGGGTGCATTTCTGATTTTTATTATCGGGTATGAAGAGTACTGATCACTTGCAGTGATGTTTCTGATTTTATTATAGTGTATTGCGTGTACTGATCACTTCCAGTGACGTGTTTCTGATTTATTATAGTGTATTGGGTACTGATCACTTCCAGTGATGTGTTTTTATGATTTTTTTTTATTAGTGTATCCAGTGTACTGATCACTTGCTATGATGTTTCTAATTTTATTATAGTGTATCGGGTGTATTGATCACTTCCAGTGACGTGTTTCTGATTTATTATAGTGTATTGGGGGTACTGATCACTTGCAGTGATATGCATCTGATTTATTATACTGTATTTAATAAATAATGTGGGCTGAAGTTGGCTTTATAAACATATCCATTATTTTAGTGAGTGACAATAGAAAAGATGGCACTTTTCCAAACATTTCTAAAATGGTTTGCGCACTGTATACAGAACATAAACTTTTTTCAGTGTCTCATGATATCCAAGTTTTCAGGTTTATATGGCTGAGACATGTGCTGACTTAGCTATGTGGCATTTTAAAGAGTAACAAAGAAAAAAAATAAGTACCATTGTATCTGTCACAGTAAATATTGCTGGCATGCTGCTGGATTATGTATTTAACGGCAAGCTCTAAAATATATATTTACATAAGCACACAACTATAGCTGGGCCAATTTCCGGGAAGTATTTCCACACTAAAGGGTCTATATAAGTAAATTTTTTTTATCTCTCTACCCAATGCTAATGTTAGCACTCACTGTAACTGATATCTCTTAATCCGATCTTCTTTTCTGACCTTTTTATCTGTCCCTCCAGCGCTGCTGCGGGTCTCCGATCCAGCGCTGACTCCTCTGTGCTTGCTGGCACTTCCTGTCCCACGGTGTCTGCATGTGGGTGCATGCGAACCATAGACTTACCTTGTGTCTCTTCTCGTCTCCCGGGCGAAAATCTGAACGCGCATGCGCCTGCCCAAGATCATTTGCGGCCGCACAGGATTTTTCAGATTTTCGGACGGGAGCGCGCGGCGAAGGCACAGATACGTTTAAAGCGTTTTTGAAAGTTTTTGCATATATTTACTGCTAGCTAACAGTAGATATATGCAAAAAAAAACCCGGAGGATTTAATAACCCTTTAACCAGCTGTTGTGGGAATGGGGCAAAAACAAATGTTCTTACTGTACTTTCTCATCTTGTTGAATATTACTCAAAAGGTTCATTAATACAGAACAGACTGAATGGGGAAAATGCAACATCATGGCTGCTAGGTGGATCTAAAGGGTCATAGAAAATAAATACGTTAGTTATGTGCTACAAAAGAATATGCTTGCTGGCAAGAATGAGCATAGAAATGTAATATTACTAACATGTATTTATTTCATATGATCCTCAGTGCTATCTAGTGGCCGTAATGCTTATTTTTTACTATTCACTTGTCTTTATGAAGAACCCGACATTTTACTAGAAGAGAAATGACATGAAGAACATTCAATTTATCAGCTGGTTAATGCATACAAAACAGAATTTAAATGGATGAATAAACTATGCAAATGTTTTTTTAAACTGCCCCAGTAGCATTTACATAAGAACTTTTATAATGTTTTATAGCTAAGAAGCCATCGTTTTGTAGTTCTTTTGTAACACAAATGTTCTGAGGTTCATTATATCTGTATGAAGCACACGTCCCGGCAGCCACATTTCCACAAGTCCTGTTTATGGTTGGTATGTTTTGAAACTTGATCTAAAAGCTAAACTGGTTGAGTCTTTGTGTCGGTGTTTCATCTGGTTCTATCTCTTTGTTTTGCTTCTTTATGTTTACAAAACAAGATTGTGTGTTGAACTTAGACATTTAAAGGAGAACTATGAGGCAAGTGAAAATCACTCAGCCTCATAGCTCTAGCCGACCTGTTACAATGAAATTGTCACACATCGGCTCAATAGATCGGGAAGTGAGCGAACACATACCGTCGCTCGCTCACTTCTCGATCCTGTCCCTGCAGAGAGCTGTGACTTTCACTCACCGCAGGAATTCCCCCTCTCCCCTGTCCGATCCTCATGCGTTGACTGACGGAACGGAAGGGGGAGGGGGCGGGTACAGCTGGCTCTGCCTCTACATAGGCAGAGCCAGCCGTCACTCACGCAGCTGGGTGGATCCAGACAGTAATGTAGCTCGCGATATACTGAGCTTTGGGTGACGGGAGGACGCTACCCCATAGTTCTCCTTTTAATTCTTCCCATTCATGGCCTAAAACACAAACCACACAATGGGACCTAGTCAAGTGTCACCTAAAAACGTTGGGCCCTTGCCTTTTGCTTGTAGAGGTAAAGTACACATTTCTTCATGTAGAGGAAAAGGGACAAGATTCTTTTTGAGGTTTGTTGTGGCCTTTTTGTTACTTTACATAAAAGGGTAAAAGTCCTAAGTTTTTACATTGAATTTTCTATATTCATCATTCAGCTAATGAGCAAGATGTGAACAAGTCATTAATTCATAATGGGCAAATGTCTTGTCTTCTGTCATTCTTGGTGGAATTGACCACCATTACATCTTGCTCAGTATGATTGTTTTTTATTATTCTGTTTTTAGATTTTTTTTCCCCTCTTGTTTACTGTCACAGAAAACTCTTTATATGTAGGCTCAGAAGGCTCTTTATATGGGGGGTGAGGTGGAATGAATTTCAATCTCCTTAGTGCATCAGCTCATGACTTCCTACAGTAGCCATCTTCTTTTCCATCCTTGGTCCCAGGCCTACACTCCCTATTTTCATCGCATTCCTATTGATCTATTTCAGCCATTGACAGTTGGCTATCATGCATCCTTTTTTTTTTAAAAAAGGACCTTTAGTCATTCTTTATTACCATCCCATTCCTTATAACAAATGTACAGATAAGGAACTCTGACTCTTCCCAAGCATTTCTTACAAGTTTTACCTGTTGAGGTAAGTGTTAAATGCAGTGGGTCAGCTCAACAACCTGGCAAATAGCATTTTCAGAGAGCATAGCAATGGAAGCCCCATATTTATTTTTGTTGACTCAATTGACTCAATTCATATCTACACTCAAAAGCAAACATTTCATTTATTACAACTTACCGATTCTTAGATGTGGTGGCTGCATTTGTTTTTTTTCTTAACATCTGGGGATTTGGCCAGTTAGTTTATTTTTCACATTCATTTAAGTCCCCATTCACACCTAGATGTTTTGTCACTGAAAGCTAAGCTCGACGGAAAGCTCAAGACAAGGAATCCCATTAATTTATATGGCCCCTGTTCACCCCTGAGCATTTTGTCACCAGCCAATGTTATTTGGCAGATAACATTGTGACGATAATTGGGTTTGAGTCTATTAATATTAAATATAGCATTCTCTTGTCCCCTAGTTCAGAGCAAATGCAGGCCTTCATTTAGTCATTTGCCAGCCAATTCACAGAACAGAGATCTGCTTATCTGGCCTGTAATCTTTATTGCCCTGCACTAGTAGGAGTCCCAAATCACCTCTAAACCTTTTATAGCGGTCCCTAATTAAAGGCATGCCACCAGGCACTCATCTGTCACCAGTGGATATAAGTATATAAACACAAGCAGATCTGGTAGAGGTAATGACCCGGGTGACTCAGCATTCACCTGAAAGTCATAAACCTGAGTACAATATCAGCTACATTTCATAATTTGCAATTGGGCGGTTATAGTGAAAAATAAAGGTTCATCCCCCCTCCTGCTTTCCAGCCCTGCCCTAGGGGCCGGCTCCGTGACACCCCCTAAGGGGCTAACAAAAGATGCTGAAAGCAGCTAGAAAGTCTCTTGTTTCGAAACATCAAGAAAGGAACTCCAGCAACATCAAGAAGTCTTTACATAGCAGAAGATGTTAATCTTTGGACATCATCTGCTGAAAGCTTGCTTGAAGAAGAGCCCTGCAGACCTCTCTTTTGCTTATTGAACTCTATCAGAACTCCTAAAAACGGGACTGTTAAGTATTCACCTTTTTATTCCCTTTTTATTCTACTGTTGTATATATGTTTTGTCTCTTCATTAATAACGGTTTTTTTCTATATACTTTCTGCACCATTTTTTAAAGGATGATCTTAAAATCGTTAAGCTTATGTCTACGCTCTAAATATGAACTTAAGGCCTTGTTCACACCAAATGCAGAGCAGATCCGGTCAGGTTTCTGCACATGCAATGCAGTGGGTTTTGATGCGTTCCGGGCCGGATTTTTTTTTTTTAAGTTTAACATGGGCTTTCAGACACTTGCATGCGTTTTTGCGTTTTTGATGCGTTCCAGAGCAGGTAAAATAGGGCTTGCCGCAGTTTTTTCACCTGCTCTGGATCTGGTCTGGATCTGCACGCTGCGATGTGAACTGGAGGTCAAAATACCATAGGAATACATTGGACGCAGTTTTGATCCGGTCTGCACCTGCTCTGGTCTGGATCTGCTCCGCGCTTGGTGTGAACAAGGCCTAAAGTATCCTTGCCCCCTGTGAAGAGCGCTACTGTATAGTGAATCCTGTCATATTCCTGTCAGAGTACAGCGCTATCATAGGCATTGTTTAAGTTAGGGGTCTCAAACCTCCGGCCCTCCAGCTGTGGTGAAAACTACAAATCCATCTCTCTTCGGGAGTCATGTCTGTGAGAATCTTGCAATGCCTCATGGGATTTGTAGTTCCACTACAGCTGGAGGGCCGGAGGTTTGAGACCGCTGATTTAAGTGTTTTAAATTGTCACAGCATTTGTTGGGCACGGTTTGTGTGTCCATTACAAAACACATGGTGGCAGCGAACGTTTGTGGGTAAAGGGTTAACTGCGGAGTTAACTAACCCTGGTGGCAATCACTCTGTCTGCTGTCCCACGAGCTGGGAAATCTCTGTGCAGGGTGAGTGAGAGTGGTATCGTCAAGTCCTTATGTCACCACGCACGTGTGATTTACATACAGCGGATTTGGGCCGTGCGTACGTCACAAACATCACTTTTTCATCCCATAGACTTCAGTGGGAAACTTGTGTGACAAAACGCTCAGGTATCAACAGGGGCCATACAAATGAATGGGATTTCTTGTTTTGAGCGTTTTGTTGCGCTTACCTTTTTGAGCAACAAGAACAGACCAACTTGTTTAGCAAAAGTGGAAGTTAGAGGGCCAGGACAAACCATTTAACACTGATAGGGGTACTTACTAGGGATGCACTGATACGAGTATCGGTGCTAATACCGAGTATTTGGGAGACTACTCGTACTTTCCCGAATGCTCCGATACTTACCTCCGATACCGGAACTTTCGGTGAGAGGGAGATCTCTCTGACTAGCAGTGCCGAGGGAGCATGGAGCCGACTTCCTGATTGGTCAGGAAGCCAGGCTGCCTAGCAACAAGTGAAGCTTGCTTCCTAGCCAATTAGGAACCCGGGAGGCGGGTCATGACTTGCCACCCTGCTTCCTGATTGGCTTGGAAGTCGGCTTCACTTGTTGCTAGGCAGCCTGGCTTCCTGACCAATCAGAAAGCCAGACGACACCTGATGGCCCAGATTCCTGATTGGTCAAGAAGCCAGGCTGCCTAGGAACAAGTGAAGCCGGCTTCCTAGCCAATCAGGGAGGCAGGTCATGACGTAATACTCGGCTTCACTTGTTGCCAGGAAGTCTCTGCATGTGAAGCTGGTGTTCTTTCGATAGAACACCAGCTTCCCAGCCAATCAGGAAACTGGGCGCTGGGTCATGATCCGACGCCCGACTTCCTGATAATCGGGGCACGCGGCATATACATCGATACCGAGTACCGAAAAAACGGTATTGGTGCATCCCTAGTGCTTACAATGATCAGCTTTTATTCATTTTATATAAAACCTTTATTCCAAAAGGAAAATAAACTTTTGTTGTAACTGCTTAAAAAGTAGAGATGTTCAGTGCCAATACTTGGCATTTTCACGAGAACTACCAGGGTCGCATCAGTTAAAGCTGGGAACAGGGCCCTGGCGCTCCACCACTGCCTTTTGAAGTCATTAGTCTGTATTTTTTTTTTTATAAAAACGGTTGCATGACAATAAACAAAAATGTATCTGTGACTACTTGGACAAGTACTTGTACTTGCAAAAATGGTATCGGTGATATATATTCTATTGCATCGATAGTATGTATGTATGTATAAAATCTATCATACCTTTAAACAGGGATGCACAAGTACCAGGAGCCCATAGCCAATGCTCCAAAAATAACAGCTGTCTCCTAACTTTTTTGAATTTTTCTCTAGTCTAGGCTTATACCTGGAAAAGTATCTGTACTTGTACCGAGTACAGTACATGGTATCTGAACATCCCTATTTAAAAAGTGTTAGCTGGAGTTCCCAAAGTATAGCAAGTATAATGATGTCCAACATGAAAAGTCAATTTTAAAGAAAGGGGAGCTATCCTGGAGGTGGCATTTGTAGATTGTCATCCCATAACAGGAAGTGCCTGATTAAGCATGTTAATGGCAGGATCACCAGGTTTTAGTTTACTGAATGCTGCAAATTTTTAAAAGAATAAAAATGGCTTTTCAAAATTGTATGACCATGCTTATGTAAGATTTTGAGGGTTGTTTTCAGATACTTTAATCTGTTTTATTATTCTGATACTTGGAGGGTTCAAGCTTTCTCTTACCATTTGTACAAAGTGGTATGCGTTTATGAACACGGTCATGAAACTGCATCCTAAGTAGTAGTAGGCAAGATACACAAGGACTTGTTTTCTGGTCCATTAAACAGAAGCGGAACCAGCAGATTACTTGGTCTGATATTTAGCACATTTGTTTTGGTTCTGATGCAAGTCTTGTGGCTTTTAGCTTGTGTAATATTATTATTTTATTTTTATTTTTTAATATATTGAACCTTGTGAGCTCCCTTTTTGTATTTGAGTGATATAAGCCAAAGTGGTAAAGTCGTCTATTGTAACCCTTAAAGTGTTTCTAGTGATAATCGCATATGTTTAAGGCCAACTTCAGGCACAGCCTTTTAAGGTTTTTACAAATATTTTATGTTTATGGTTCCTTCTTGCCATTTCCTCAAGTGGCAACGAAAAAAAAAAATCATCACTTTAAAGTGTCTTGT
>NW_017306294.1:1038992-1052971 GCF_000935625.1 Nanorana parkeri | reverse complement strand
CAGAAAAATAAAAAAAAGTATCAAAGAAAGCGCCATCTGTTTAACAAATGATGTAAAATGAATGTGGGTACACTATTGCATGAACAAGTGATTGTCAGTCAAACTATCACATAACTGCAAAACGTCCTGGCAGTGAAGAGGTTATACAGGCTAGTACTCAATTGCTTAAGATTTACAGTGCTTCATTTTGCCAGCTTTAACTCCAGAGATTGCACATTTTCCAATCTGCACAACCAAACAAGTGACGCGCATCCTTCCTAATAAATTATTCCTCCTCGACAGTGAAACTGCATCATCACCTCTGACCAGCGAACCAGGAGCTGATCTACGAATCAGTGATTTTAGCACTACAGTAGCAGCGTGATCATCCTGATTAACAAGACTGGCTAGACAAAAATAGTTTGGTAAATGGTAAAGCTATATGGATTTCAGCTGTATTTAGCATTTTGCCTAGATTTTCTTGTATAATATATGCACAGTGACCTGTAATCCATTTGTTTGATATGCAGCCTGAATGATAGTGTTTATGGGAATTCAAAGTAGGATTCATGTTGAAATTTGTACATATCTTCTACTGCAGACTTTCCTCGAGAATTTGACCACCGTGCTGAAGTACACCACAGACGGGGGTCCCTCTGTGATAGACATTGCAATGTAAATATCCAGCATGATTTGGTGGATATGGATACCCATTCTGGTTCTCATCAGCATAGCCTGCTCACACCAAGACTGTTGCATGGTAAGCTTTATTATGCCATTTTTGCATCAACATCCCTATGTTAACATAACATTCCCATTTATTAAGAACATAATTATGATTAATGTGTAATGATTAACAATATGGCTATACTTCCTTATTTAGTCTGTCTTCACACCTATGCGGTTTGGCAGTAGACTATGTCCAGTGTGTTGTAGTGGCTTCATTGAGAATGGCACCCCATACCCACTACAGTAGGTGCCAACGGACCCAAATTGCAATGCACCAGAACTGCAATGCACATTTTGGTGCACTGTTAAAAAAAGTAAATGTTTAATGTAGTACACAATTGGTTACAATAACTGGTACTCTTGTTAGGTCAATAAAACAAAAGTGTGTGTGTTATTTATTATGCATGCATCTCCCCATTACCTGGAGATTGGTAGATTCCAGATAAACGTAGTTTCTGGTTGCTTGAGCTAAAGCTAAATAATGTCATACCCCATACTAATACCATACCATAAACTCTGCATTGACTTCATATTGAAATGCAGTAATTAAAAGCAAATTAAGACAAATAGACACACTTAAAACAAATTAAGATAAATAGGCACACAATCATTTCCAGGATAATACATGCCGCAGAACAATGAGTACACAGGGTATTTTTTTTTTCTGGTTAGTTGAATTCCAGATAACGAGTTTACTGTGTATCTCATCAAGGAGCGCCGCCGGCGGGACCAGAGATGGGACACTACCGCCGCGGCAATTGCTCGCTTCTGTTCTCTCATCGGCCGCTCTGTAGCTACTCGATCCGCTGCCTTCTGCAGCTTCCTCCGCCCACCTCATCCTGTGCGTCACTCTGCCCTGTGCGTCACTCTGACCTCTGCGTCACTCTGACCTCTGCGTCACTCTGCCCTGTGCGTCACATTACTGACCTGTGCGTTACATTACTGACCTGGCAGAGTTAAGTCCGGGGCAGGGTAGGGGTTAGGTGGGGCAACTGGTGGCGAGTAACTTTTAAGGCCTGGCTAGTAGCTCAGGACTTAAAATTTTGAGCCCTGGTGTATATAATATATATTATGCAATTTAAAAATAAAAAGGCAATACATTAGTATTTAGCATATCAATAGATGTTGACGGTCTTACAAAGACTTGTGCAGCCACTGACTGTTAATTCAAAAAAGGACACTGCTACTCCCTCTGTACTATATACCGTATGTATCTGAACCAGTGCTTAAAGCCTGTCTCTCAGGGCACGATGGACTCCTCCTAGGCTCTCCCCCACTGCAAGTTAACTGCTCGTTGATGGCTAGGGGACCTGTGCAAAGGTCTTACTTACCTGATCTCCGCTTCTCTGGCAGTCCCTCCTTTGCTCCATCCTGTTGACTGTCCCTCGGTGTCATCACATATAATTCAAGACTATGATGATGATATCAGCAGGCCTCCAACCACTGGGTTGAAGGGGGAAGAAGTCTCGGAACTTGCGGGAGTAGGTTTTACATAGGTAAGTCATTTATACAGCTCACCGAAACAATAACAGTTACCCTTGCAGTGCAGGGGTAGCCCCACTGCAAGGGGAGGTTTTTTTCTGGAGATTAGGCTTTAACACCTTTTCACCTGTAAACACTGGCAACTGCAAAGATTCTCATGAGAGACTCATGTAAAGGAGGAAACTTTTCATTAAAAGAAATATGTAGACTATTCTTTCTATCCTCTGCTTCTGGAAATGCTAGTTGTCTATCATACTAATGCTTTTACTTAAATACTGCTGTGACCAGGAACAAGTATCCAGATAAGGAAAAGTCGGCTTATCTACATGTTTCCAGTCAATAAAATGTATTGAGGACACTGAGTTTATATGACAGCAAAGTAACTATCCTTTTCATGACGATGACAAACATGGCGGCCCCTGTATATCTCTTGACAGATTGTCTGTGAAGCTATGCTATTTTGAGTTAGAAATACTCTTGGTGTAGGTGTAAATGTAGAAAAGGGATACGCCACCAGCTTCAGGTGTTGGAAGGTTAATCTTTCCCCAACTATTCCTGTATGAAAGTGTTTAAAGCAATTTTTTGTGTTTAACTGGTTAATTGTGTCAAATAAAATCCTTGTATTCCTGTAGGAGCCTCCACCCCATCCTGTTGTCCTCATCACTCAGAGGAGGTCCTGCCTTGTGACCTTTGTCTTGTTAAAACTACTCTAACTGCTGAGAATGAAGTGGAAGCCCTTAAATTGTCAAATAACTATAAGGTGAGCCTTTTCAATATATCCCTTCAAGTCATTTCTGTATAAGATCTGCTGCTATCAATTTGTTTTTTACTTTTGTGGTCTGTGTAAGAAGAGCTGGATGAAAACGAGAATAAAAAGTCGGTTAAATTATTTAATAAAAAATGACTCCTTTGTTCTTGTCTCAGTTGTATATCCTTCGTTTTGCACACTTGGACCTTGTTTATTCATCAAACTCCTCCCATTGTGATTTAGTAATATTAGTATTCTAGTATTTTTTTATCCTAAACTTAGAATAAAGTGTTTTTATGAATGGGTTTTTGTGAATAAATATATAAATTATGAAATACTATTTTATTAGACTTTGTTTTACACAGACTAGGTCCGGCATCCTACCTAGACCTTTCCTTGTCTCTACTGGCAACATTGTTCCTATGTAGTAAACCCAATATATGTTATTTTTTGTGGTTAACTACACAAAACATGCCTCCGTTCTATTTGCATCTCTACTCCAATTAAAAGTAAACATTTTAGAACAGACTCTAGAAGATGGCTGCTACTAAAAAATTGTATTAACTTGAAAGCCTCTTCTGTGCCCCTCTTTGGTTTTGTTTCACTTTGCTACAATGACCTAACTTAATGGCTAAGCCACCTGCCATTCCGCTATGCAATGGGACATCCATATTGGGCAGAAAATGACATGTTGAAATTTAGCAGGTGTGTTTTATCAGTATAGTTAAAAGCTGAAAATGGAGTACAGGTTACTTTTGGAAGGGAACTTTACCCACCAATTTAATGTCTCCCAAAACTGTTACTTTTAAGGCATGCCAACTGTCAAAGTTGTCAATGTGCTTATTTCAGCTCTCAACCAAACTTTCAAGCCTTAAAATGGTTGGTGTAATAGCTGATCACATATGCAACACCATGGCAACTGCATTCCAAATAGAGGCTAAGATGGACACCTTCCTTGGCTGTATAGGAGGATGTAGTTCTGCTTTAATATTCTGTCCTAAAAACCAAAGGACAGTTATGAAGACGTAACTAGTCCTGTTTGTTTACTGTGGTTCATGATCACTAAATTATGTTTAAAGGTTAACACTCTGACTTCTTCTTTATTACTTTTTATCAAATTCAGTTTGGTTTTAAAAAATGGAAAAGCCATGTAACTGAGCGTCCATGGGAGGATCGATCTGAAATTGTAAAAGAACTCTATTCTGACCTGAATGTGGTAAAAGCTGCAATGGGTAAGATGGTCATCTGCTTTTTTATTTAAGCTGCTTGGATAATGTGTGTGTCAGGGAAGAAAGGGCAAAGCAAAATTAGGTTATAACATTTGCAGTTTTTGTTTCCCATGGTTTAGGGTAATAGTCCTCGGTTTCAATGATATGCAAAGTTTATATGATATTAAGCCATTGCTAGTGCCCTGCAAACTCGTACATAGTTTTTGCCATTAAAGTGAAACTGCAGTCAAAACATTTTGTTACATTTTTATTGCTGTGTTCTTGATGCACAGGGTAAGGTAAATTCCCACTATAGTGAGTGGTTACTGGGATAGAAAGTGTTTTTAAATTTACCTAATAAGGACTTATATTATAATATTCTATAGACTTAGATAACATGATATATTCAGTAAGTCTAGAATCCATTACGGATGGAGTTGCAGACTTCTCTATATAGAAAATTTATCTTAAAAGTAGCAACATTTTACTGAATCCCAAGACTGGAAAAAATGCATGACCCCCCAGGACTCTCCCTGCCTGTGTCCTCCTCAAACATGTTATTTGTCAATTTGAAACAGGTTTAATCTCTAGATTTAGTAGGCATTGTGTAGGATAGGTTGTATTTGTGTTTGCTAATAATGATTTATTATTATTATTATTATTTTGCACAGCTATCATGAGACCTACAAAATCAGTAGCATCTTTTTACTCTGTCAGATTTGTGCTTTCAGAAAATGTATGGTTTGGGTGGTCTTTTACTAATTCTAAAAGCTGTATGTGAAAAATTAAAAAAATACTCTGGGCCCCTGAGGTTAGAAAGCTTAACGCCTGGCAGTGAAGGGTTAAAGTAAGGTGGATTTTCTAGTGTGGATAGATGTACTAATGGAATCTGGGAATCTGCATTACTGTCATTAAAAGCAACATAAAGGAAAACTATAAGCGTGGCCCCTATGTATTACCATGTGAGTTTCAGACCCAGCTTTAGGACGCCCCCCCAACCCCCCCCCCGCGCCGCTGGACGCAGGGCTTAGTGACGCGCTGAACGCAGCGCTGGACACAGGACCCACCTGAGAGTGACCCTGCAGAGCCCACCATAGATGCTACGCAGCCCATCTGAGACTGTCTATGGTGGGCTCTGAAGGGGTCTCAGGTGGGCTGTTCAGGGCTGCATCCCTCCCTCCTTTCCTTCCTTCCTTCCTAGCTCCTCTTACCTGCACACATGGCCTCGTCTGCCACCAGACCGGCCAGAAGTGACGCCACTTCTGGCCAGTCCGACATCAGACGAGCAGCGTCGCTGATGGGGCCCTTGCTTGTCTCAAAGCCACTGGAGCGGCAATGCTGGGGCCCGGGCTGCTAGGGCCAGGCCTCCGCCTCCTCGCCCTTCACCGTCGGCCGATAGTCGTGTAAGGGACCCGGGTGGGCCCCCAGGCTGCCCGGGCCCCTTACATGAGTATCTGCCGTACCCCCCTGATGGCTGCCCTGCTTGGAGGTGAGGACTTGGCTGTTTTCAACTGAAGGTCTTATTTGCACAGATATAAAACCTGTTGAGTCTGCTTAGACAACAAATTGAGGAAAGGACGAGTAGTTGTGAAATTGTTGATGGAGCAAATTTTAAAGTCCCATTGGGGGAATTTATCAAAGCTATTGCGACAGTTTTAGCCTCTTAGATCATTATTAATGTGCAAATCTGTCTTTTAACATGTGCCCCTGTTTTGACCTGAGCTTGCACTACTTTTTTCAATTGCATGTTTTTTTGCACCTGATTTGATCTGCACTTGTCCTGCGGCGGTCTGAAACTGGAGCATCACCTAACAAAACAATCGCAACTTAAGAAGCCCCCATGACCACTTCTTCAAAAAGCGACACTTGCGCTTTTTGCCTGCAGTTACGAGTCCTCTTTTCTAGAGTCTATTAAACCTCATTTATGAACAACATTACACTAGCATCCTAAATCTGGCGCAAACTGCATCAAATATATTCCGTGCAAGTTCAAACACTCGCAATTGCTATGATAAATTCCCCCATTATGTTTAAATTCTTGGGAAATGGAAATGTTTACTAAAATAAACAATAGTACTTTTACGATTTCCTTTAAAGGGGTTCTAAACCCTCCGTTTTTTTTGCTTATATCTACTGCTAGCAAGCAGTAGATATAGGCAAGAAGTGTAAGAAAAACAAAAAAAGAACGCTTGAAATCATTTTAAACTTACCTTGTTATCGCTGCTCGCTCCCGTGCCGAGAATCAGGAACTGCTCTTACGGCCACAAAGGATCTTGGGGCGGGCGCATGCGCAGTTCCGATTCTCGGCCGGGAGACTAGCAGAGACGCATGGTAAGTCTATGGACGTGTGCACCCGCATGCAGACACCGCTGGATCGGAGGGACAGAGCAGTCAGCGCTGGATCGGAGTGACGTTACACCGCTGGAGGGACAGATGAAAACATGGGGAAAGAAGAGGAAGACCAGAATAAGAGACATCATTTAAGGTAAGTGCTAACATTTACATGGGGGGGAGGGAAACATTTTCTTTGCCTTTTTAATATCACTTTAACCGTATTTATTTTCACAGCCTCACAATTCAGCATTGGCAACATCCTTTATGTACTTCTTTTTGGATGGTGGATCACTTTGCTTTACATCCTGGTATCTGTCCTTATGTTTCTCTCCATACTAGGAGCTCCTTATGGTAATTTTTTTTTTTTTACCTGTACAATTTTGTCTAAATTTGAATGTGGCTCTTTCTGTATTCTAAAATGTTTTCTAAACAAATGGCCCATTTTCATTTTTTAAATGAGCTGTAGATCATACTGTGGATGTATTTGTCCTTGAAATGGTTGCATATTGTGCCCAGCGACTGAAAAAAAAAAAAGTGTTTTTATTTATCCTTGCATACTTTTGAGGGAGATCTTTTGATTTAAGTTTTTTTTAAGTACATTTTTTTTATTATTATTTTGTCTCTTGCCTTGCAAAATGTCTAAAGTATATTCTAGAAATACTGGGAGGGAGAGTGTGCATACAGCTTCATAGTCCTGGAGATGGACTAGGCAGTTTCAATAAGGCTCCCTGTGTCAAAGTAGCTTCAAACCAGTTCTAAGAGTTACACAAGTTACAAGTGGAAAACAAGTTGGTATTTCTGACCTTGTTTTAAAACGGGGCCATTAGGAAAATCCCTTAACAGAGTGATTTGTCAAATAAAATTTGTACCCATTAGGATGCAGAAGGGGCAAAATATATAATTCTTGGAAAGATAATACCACACTGTGTACTTGATGTCATATTTTAGTTCTAGCAGTACATTGTATTAGGGGAGCAGATTTGCACACATAATTGTAAAGCATTTTGTGGTTCTGCAGCTTTTAACAGTATTATTTTTCCCCATTTGCAGGTGTCCTTTGTTGGAAGCTTGCAGGATACTTTATTTGGCCATTTGGGAAAGTAATCTTAAAGGTAAGCTAGTACCATGGGCCTGGGCAGTGTTTAAACCTTGATCCCTACCATTGTTCCTGTGCCATTTACTGATGTGTTCAGTGGTGTTATATTTATTGCTTTGTATGTGTATTGACAAATACAAGTTTTATTTCCCTTAATAGTAACTTCAACCTACTGCCATATCCAAGGTATTGACTGCTTAATGTAAATGCATAATATCTGAGCCACATCAAAGCCGTGGATCAAAGTGTTCTAAATAAAATCTACCACTGATTTTTTTTTTTTCTAGTTTTATATTTTGAGAGCTGTAGTTTTAATACATATAATTTAGAGTTGGTAGTTTAACTATTTTTAGTGGTGATTGTATTCTAGAAGTTGGAAGAGACTGTATTGACTTTTTCTAGTGCTTGCAGTTGTTATTTAAAGAACACAGTTTACTTAAAACACTAAGCGGAGACTACACCTTATCATAATGTTCTGCAAAATGTCTGTCAGGAATGGTCATATACTATAACGCATGCATTATGTTTTATCAAATATTTGTTTTGTTTTTTTTGTTTCAAATAATTTTTGAGATTTTACATAAGGTATAAAGAGATACAATTAACCCGCCGGTTCAGGATAAATGCAGTAAACATCAGACATGCAAACCGTTAATCACATCAGTGAACGACTAAAAATGAAACCAGGAAAAATAAGAGAAAAGTACATTTGCCAGCACACGGTAGGCTTAGTTACCCAGTATTGGCCTCTATGTCTAATTCGGGTTCCCAGAGGCACTGGGGTAGCAGATGTGACCATTTTACACAGGGGTGTAGGCATGTCGAGGTTGTAGTTACGAGCAGCTGACTCATCATAGTGGATGTGGTGTGTCGGAGGATGCTGTTCTGGTATTCTGAGTTGGAGTGCTTGGGAACTCGATGAGAGATGGGAACTCGAGAGGTCTAAATGGGTAGAGGAAAAAGAGGGAGAAGATTAAGAGAGGAATGCAGGGAGGAGGAGGAGGAGGAGGAAGGTAAGGGTCATGGTATGGGAGGTGTGAAGTGTTGAAACACTATTGTGGGGTGAGACTGGATGGCCAATGGGAGATGGTTCAGCATGAGTAGCTGTTCCCATAGGGAAGGTGTCTCAGTGTAGGGCAGTAAAGTCATCCGGTCTGATGGAGTAAGCCCAACAGGCCCACATTGATCTAAAGTTATCCAAGGTATCTTGTCTAGTAGCCTGTAGCTCCTCCATCTCATAGACGTGGCCAACCTTTTTTGAGCCATTCACGTACAGTGGGTGCATGGTCTTTCTGCTAATGGTGGGGGATGATTGTGCGTGCAGCATTGATAAGGTGTCTGTGTAGCGACTTCAATGCGCCCATGGGCTTGTCAGCTATCCAATGTAAAAGTGAGAACGTGAGAGGGAAGTGTGGCACCTGTAATTTTGCGGCTTGCTTTGTACACCTGTCTCCAAAAGGGTTGTATGTGGGAGCAGGACCAGAAGATGTGTTTTGAGGGTGCCCTCGTCCGTGTGGCATCTCTAGCAAGATTGGGATACTGCCGGGTATATGCAATGTAGTAAATGGGGAGTCCTGTACCAAAACGTCAGAAGTTTGTAGTTCGTTTCTTGCATTCTGCTATTGAGCGTACACTTGTGAGCTGCTGTGCAAATGGTAGACCCTGAGTCATCAGTAAGAGTTGGGGATCCTACCAGTCATTAAGGAGTCCTTAAAAATGAGGATTAATGGTCTAGTTATAACCTGGCTTAATTCCTTAAGTACCTTGGGGTGCAGGTTATCCGGACCCACTGCTTTGTTTGCATTGAGCATTTTAAGTCTTTGGAGTTTGGAGAGTCCGTTCCCATTTAAGACGCGGGTGATCAAATATTTGTGAGTCTTTTCTCCATTACGCTCCAGACATTTTCTTCCCTTAGTCTATTCTGTCATGTTTGTTGGAAGCAGTAACAATGATTGTTACAAAATATAGGCGACCGTTTATGGACACCTGAACACCTATATTGGCTTGTTGAACATTCCATTCCAGAACCATGGGCTTTAGTACAGCGTTGTCCCCCATTGTGGCTATAACTGTCTTCATTGTAGAAGGCATTCTACACGAGTTTGGGAGTGTGCCTGTGGCACTTTGTTCCCATTCAGCCAAAAAAAAATGTTTGCGGGGTCAGGTACAGTAATGATTTTGGCTAGGTCCTGGCTTACTATGCAAGTCCTTTTTAATCATCTCCAGGATATTCATTAGGGTTAAAGGAGAACTATGAGGTGAGTGAAGATCCCTCATCCTCATAGTTCAAGCCGACGTGTGACAATGAAACTGTCACACGACGGCTCAATAGATCGGGAAGTGAGCAAACGCATACCGTCGCTCGCTCACTTCTCGATCATCTCCCTGCAGGGAGCACAGATCCCTGCAGGGATTCCACCCCTCTCCCCCCCTGCTCCGATCCTCCAGTCAGCGGATGGGGTGGGGGCGGGTACAGCTGGCTCTGCCGTCTAGATAGGCAGAGCCAGCTGTCAGTAATGTCGGGATCCGTCCCGGCTAGGATGCTGGTTTATGTGCCCCTTAAGAGAACTATGGGGAAAAACACTTACCCCATAGTTCTTTTAAGGTCAGGGCTCTGTACACAGGATTCAAGTTTTCCACACCAGTGTTTTATGGATCTGTATTTCTGCACAGTGGTGTGGTTATAGTGGAACAGAAAAGGGCCTTCCCTAAATTGTTGCCACAAGATTGGCAAAAATGATCTAAAATGTCATTGTATGCTGTAGCAGTAACCATCTTAACTGGAAACTACTGAACTCAAAAATGTAGGGGGGTCCACATAATGTTTGTCCATACACTGTTTTTGTGTTTTGATTTTTTTACATGGTGATTGATCTTCAGAGTGGTACTGCACATAACAGAAAATGCCTGGTGAGATTCACAAAGTGTGAAGCAATACCAGAGGTCGATGAAGTGGAGAAAACCCCCCTCATAAATAACTGTGAGAAGGTACATTCAGACTACCAGGGTCCGGAGGTCCACTACTGGGTAAGCAAGCCTTCCAGTTTGCCATTTTTGTAGCATGGCTCTCCATGAGCAAAACACTGTCAAAAACTCCTCCCCTTTTTTTTCTTTTTCAGTTGTTATATATAATAATTTTTACATACAAGGTTTTCAGAATTATCCTAGCAATAAATGGATAAAATGGCTTTTATCAGCAATAGAAGATGAGCAATAAGGGCGATCACAATAATCTCAGTAAAAATAGTAGAATAATAATATTTTCCTGCATACACATGAAGTGAAATTCTACTTTTGTTGAGAAAAAATAATTTCAAGTAAATGCATTTTTACAGAATTCATCACAGGTTCCTAAAGATTCCTGGTTCTGTTCTTTGGTTATACAATACACAGTAGCTTTTGTTTCTCCATTGGCTTGTTCGAGTGCTAACCTGGAGGGTCTGTCTTGAATGATTGTAAAATTAGTGCAGATGTTGTAGAAAGAGAGAACCTGCATCTAAGCATTCCTGAAGACCCTTGACAGACACTTTTTGGCAGTTAGCCTAAGGATTTTGTCTGGGAAGCATGAAATGTTATCTTTTAGTTTTGTACAAACATCTGTGAAAAGCAGTGAACCAATCGCATGTAAAATAATTGTTTCTGGGGGTGTTCTATACAGTGCAGGGAATTTATCAAAACTGGAGCAGACAGAATCTGGAGCAGTTGCCCATGGAAACCAATCGGTTTATCTTCCGTTTGCTCAGGTAAGATTTGAAAATGAGACAGAAGCTGATTGGTTGCGGTGCAAATCTTCTCCAGATTTTGTCTGCTCCAGTTTTTATAAATTCCCCCCAATGTGTATAGAATGTTGGCACTGCTTCCACTAATATGTTGGGTTAGTTGATGCAGTTGTATAAGTGTCTCACGGGCAGGTATGTATTTATGTATACCTTTTTCCTATACAATCCAGAAGTTTGGCTTGTGTGGAAGCTGGCCACCCTGAGGAAATCCTGGTCAAATATGTACATTTGAAGATGTTTTTAAAATTGATAATATGAAATCTGAAAGTTTCATTTCACTTTTGTTGTCTGCTATTTTTAGTGGCGACTCAGCACTTATGTATGGCTCTTGGTAGGATTTCCATTGCTTGCAGTAGTCCATGGGCTAGCAAGCTTAATCTCTTGGCTTCTAGTCTTCTTCATCCCCATCTCCAAAATGAATGCCAGGATCCTGTCTACCGTGCTGTTAATGCCTCCAGAACATGTGCACATCCGAGGGACAAAAAAGGTGGGAGGCAGTTTTACGTACCCTATTTCAAAACCCTATCTTTGTGAATATTTATTAAAGCTGTTTGGTAGAGTCAAGTGGAGCTGAAGTAAGTAGAGCTAAAATACAAATAGCCTTTTATTATAACCTGTATATTTGTACCTGTCCCTGCAGCCTCTCTGCCAATGACAATAAGATCAGTTTGCGGCAACGTGACTTAGTCTTTTGGCTGCTACTGTACAACAGCAGCAGCCACTCCATTAATTGCTCCTACCACTGTGGAGGTTTTGTATGCCAGTGTAAATGTCAACTGGAGTAGGAATAAATTGATAGTGACTGCTAATCTTTAAGGTGGAAGAAAAACAAGACCAAGTATATTCTTTCTTTTAGGTAGAACTTAGTGTGAACAATACAAAGGAGGGAAGCCAGGTCATTCCATTTGGAGTGAGAAATGCTGACTGATGTTGTAGTGAGGTTGAATAGAACTGAGATGGGGGCACTATTGAACGTGTTGTGTAGAGATCAAGATTTTAAACCCATGTCCAGAGGTAAATTGATTCCTATAACAAACCTTAGTCAGTTTATGGGATTAAAGCAGAGGCAACATTTCTCTTTGTAGCACTTTATTTTGAAATATTTCATAAAGTGCCTTTTGACTGGTGCTTCTACATATTTACAGAACATTGACAGGTATGAATCTGCAGTAAATTTTGCTAAAGATTGTTGAAAATATAGTTGAGCCAGATGGCCTTTTTATTTTCCTCCAAAAAAATTAATTAACCTCAGGTGTCAAAAATATGATGGCTTTCCCTTGTTGGGATGATTTTGAAAGACGTTTGATTGCTTTCATACACATAATGGTAATACATTGTATAACCCTAAATGGGCAAATGTTCCATACAATCCTCTCAAAAATAGAAAAAGGGGGATAGCCAAAGTTGTCTTGGAATAATTTCTTTATTAGAATTTATTGTGTTGGTAAATTTTAACTTTCTTTGACCTTTTCTAATAAATCCACCAGATTACCACCTTGTATATTAGATGTAGAGTTTTTAACAATTGAATGTCTGCTCCAGTGTACTAAATATAAATACTTTGTGATATCCATTTTCTGATTTCTAGGTAGAAGAGGCCTATCATGCAGAAATCATTCTATGCTGCTATTATGCCGTTAATGTATATTACTACAAGTATGCTGTGGATGGATTAAATGTGTTTTCAGTCAGTATCCTTTTTCTTTTGTGAAGACTCTTAAAAAGTGCTATGCTGAGAAATATTGGTGCTTCTGTTTCTGACTTATTTCTACAAATGTTTGGTTGTCCCGAGAGCCTGCTGAAGCAGAACTGCCAGGCAGCAAGTGAAGTTCAATTGGTAATCTGTGTAATTCTGGATCAGTGATGTAATGCTAGATGAGCTAAACCTGTAGTTCCCAATCTAGTGCTTTTGCTTTTCCACCCAGCCATCCCTTTGCCTTTTTAGGTACTAAATATTTTTTTTATTTCCTGTGTAAGAAGATCATTAATTAACGCACACATAAAAATTAAATATTAAAGTATAAAATTGTTCAAAAAGAGTGTAGACATCATACAAAAGGAGACCTATAAAATTGCATATTAAAAAAAATGATGTTGTACATAGAGACATTCATTAAAAAAAAAAAAGTTGAATTACAGCTATTGCACTACATTAGAAAATAATCATACAGATGAGGCCTAATCTATGTGATACAAAGTTACACAACAAAATCCTAGCTACCCTCTAGTCACCTATTTAATCTTCTTTCAACCTCTACTCCCTTCCTTTTTTTCTTTTAACATGGAAATGGCTAGGAGATTTTACCATTTAGGAGGGTTGAATTCCTAGCTCAGTTGCAGCTGTGACATCATGGCTCCTCTCACTGCCTTGCAATAGCTGCCTTGACAGCTCTGAAGCAGAGCTGTAGGCTGAAATTTTTTTTGTTTTTTTTTTGTTTGGCAGCTGGAAAAGTGTCCAAAGCCTCTTATAACAACATTAGTTGCTTCCCATAAGGGCATCTATGAAGATTCCCAGAGCAGGTGGCAAAGCATGCAAGCAGCCGGGGAGGGTGTTAGATCCACGCTGTCTGGAGATCTAATCCCATGGCTGCATTGTTTACACTTTCCCCCCCCCCCCTAAAATC
>NW_017306294.1:1018291-1038965 GCF_000935625.1 Nanorana parkeri | reverse complement strand
CCTGGCTGCACTTTTTTCCCTTTCCCCCCCCCCCCCTACAATCATAGTAAAGGGTGCTGTCTCTGGCTTCTCTAATGTGCAAGATCACAGAGCAGTTTTGGGTGAACTCCATGTACACTGCTGTCTGTGAGCTGCTGACACCGTAAACAAGATGGGGGCACCCAGCAGCAATCAAACAGTGATTAGAAGCAAGCCAAAGGAGAGGATTCTGGGATTGCTTAAAATAGAACTAGACCCACCAATTTAACTGTCAAAACGATTACATTCAAGGCATGCCTGTGGTAAGAGCTATCAAGGTTTGCCAGTGTGTTTTTTATTTTTTATTTTATTTCAGCGCTTGCCTGAACTTTGAAGCCCTCAAATGGCTGATGTCATAGCTGATATGTGCAGCACCATGGCAACTGCAATCCAAATAGAGGCTAACATGGCACCTTCCTTGGCTGCAAAGGTTAGGAGGGTGTAGTTCTGCTTTATGGAAGTAACTATATTGCCAAAAGCATTAGGACGCCTGCCTTTACACACATGTGAACTTTAATGCCACCCCAGTCTAAGTCCGTAGGGTTCAATATTGAGTTGGCCCATTGAGTTGACGAGAAGGCCTGGCTCGCAGTCTATGCACTAATTCATCCCAAAGGTGTTCTGTCGGTTGAGGTCAGGACTCTTTGCAGGCCAGTCAAGTTCCTCCACCCAAACTTGCTCACCCATGTCTTTATGGACCGTGGTTTGTACACTGGTGCACTGTCATGTTGGAACAGAGTGGCCATCCCCAAACTGTTCCCACAAATTTGGGGGCATGAAATTGTCCAAAATGTCTTGGTATGCTGATGCCTTAAGAGTTCCCTTCACTGGAACTAAGGGGCCAAGCCCAACCCCTGAAAAGCAACCCCACACTCCCCCCTCCACCAAACTTTACACTTGGCACTATGCAGTCAGGCAAATACCGTTCTCCTGGCAACCGCCAAACCCAGACACGTCCATCAGATTGGCAGACAGAGAAGCGTGATTTGTCACTCCAGAGAACATGTCTCCACTTCTCGAGTCCAGTGGTGGCGTGCTTTACACCACTGCATCCGAAGCTTTCATTGCACTTCGTGATGTGAGGCTTGGATGCAGCTGCTCGGCTATGGAAACCCATTCCATGAAGCTCTCTACGCACTGTTGTTGTGCCAATCTGAAGGCCACACGAAGTTTGGAGGTCTGTAGCTATTGACTCTGCAGACAGTTGGTGACTTCCACGCACTGTGTGCTTCAGCATGCGCTGACCCCTCTCTATTAAAATCGTAGGATTCAAAGCGGGTGTATGACTACTCCTGTATAAATATAAATTCATAAACACAATGTTTGTCCATAACCAAAAATCATGCACATTTCACAAATGTTTCTGCTAACAAAGATCTTGGCTATCATTTTTCTAGCACAAATGTTTTTAAAAGGGGGAAAAAATGGTTTGTGTGACCAACTCTTGGCAGTTTGGGAATTGATGCTTGGTTTTTAAATGGTATTTGTTATCTGTACTACTATTTTTGATGAACCTGTTATACGGATGGCAGTTGCCATTGATTGTGCAACCAGACAGACAATGTTTAGAATTACTGACCTAAAGCAAGTATGCAGGTAAGGATCTTTGACTTAAATCTGTGCATGCTTGCTTCAGATTGGTGATTGAAGGCTTCAATCAATTTGAAGTTACTGTTTTGGTGAGGCAACCAGAATTTCAGAAAGTGATTGTCAATGGCAGCCTACATATATCCCTCTATAACAAGTGTCTGTTTATCAAGATCTGGTTTGTTAAAAGCTAGAGCAGTACAATATTTTATCAACAAACGCCTGAGGAAATTACACTTGTGTGAATACTAAAGCTGGCCATGCACACATCTGTAGATTCCCCCATCTGCGCTAAAAAGTGTGGATTGAGGAAACTCACCTGCTGGCTATACTATTTTGACATTCGGCACCCATATCAAAATAGCCGAGCAGTAACTGCAGCTGATCCGCTACAGTCACTATTCCACTTAAAATTCCCAGCTCCTATGACAAGTTAATCTAAAAATGGTCCATCGTCAAGCTGAGTGGTGCCATCAGGGCCCCCCACAGATTGAATTACAAAATCTCCTTAACCAGCTTTTACAGATCTGATTGTGTTGGTGATTGTATCACTGGTTCTTGGCTATGTTGACAGCCACAACTATTATACCAGTTCACCTGTGAAATTCACGCTCTCACTGCTCTCCTTAATGCCGCTTTCCTACTATATTGGAATGGCAATTGCAAGGTAAGGTTTTAATACATTGTTCCCAATTTTTTTCAATTCTGCCTAGAAAAACAAAACTAATTCAGGGTCACAAGGGTTTTGCCTTGATGTCAGGCTAATGGAAGATATATACCGATCAGCCGTTACCTTTTATGACAACCCGCCTAATATTGAGTAGGTCCCCTTTTTTCTGACCCCCCTCGAGGCATGGACTCTGCTAGACCTCTGAAGGTATGCTCTGTTATCTGGCACCAAGCCATCAGTAGCAGATCCTTTTAAGTCCTGTAAGTTGCTAGGTGGGGCCTCCATGGATTAGACTTGTTTTTCCAGCACATCCTGCAGATGTTCAATTGGATTGGGATCTGGAGAATTTGGAGGCCAAGTCAACACCTCAAACTCGTTGTGTTCCTCAAACTATTCTTGAACCGTTTTTGTAACGTAGCAGGGAGCATTATCCTGCTGAAAGAGGCCACAGCTATCTGGCACTACCATTTCCATGAAGGAGTGTACTTGGTCAGCAACAATGTTTAGGTAGGTGGTACGTGTTTAAAGTAACATCCAAATAAATAGCAGGTTTCCCATCAGAACGGTGCCCAAAGCATCACACTGCCTCCATCAGCTTTCTCCTATCTCTCACTGGTCATAATGTTCTAGCTGATCGGGGTGTGCATGTGTATGTAAAGCAGTACGTTCCTCCTTTACAACATGTCTATGAATATACATATCCCATTTGTATTGCCTACAATATAATGCCTATATGGCAGTGACAGCCATGCACGTCACATCAGTTCAAATAAGGCAGTTCGGCATTGCCATAACGCTGCTGAGCTTTCTACATTTCATCATATGTGTTCCAGTTTACATGGTCGAGTGATTTGGTGCCCAAGCCCTATCTGCCCTGACCTTTCCTCTTCCTTTTTTTTTTTTTAAGCAATAAACTAACATTGAAAACAACTTGTTCAATTGACCTGTTCATGAAGCCAATCTATGCATTAAGCTCTCTGTACTTCTCAGTTGTATGTATGTCTCAGTAGTGGTGAAGTGGATCCATTTAATAAGGTGTCCTATTGATCCATCAAACTGTAGGCCCATTGTTCATTCTCCATTAGCTCATGCACTGCATTTTAAAAGATAGAGGGTACCAAAGACTTATAGGATTTTAATGGAGCTAGGGTCACGTGGAATAGTATTGTCAACCGATCATTTGGGGCCTGGAGCCATAGGTACTGGTTCATGTCAGTTCATACTGCAGACCAAAAGGGTCGCATTAAGAAGCATTCTCACCATCCGTGGTGGAACTATTACCTCAAAGCCACAACCTCTCGAGCTAGCTGGTAGATTTGATACATTAAAGTGACACTAAACTCCAAAAGTTAAATCTTAAAAATGCATTCAAGTACCTGAACTATTAACAAAAATGTCTTTGTGTATCATTCGGCTGTAGAGCCTCAAATAATCACTGAATTGGTGCTGACACGGTCATTCCTTCTGGAGGGTGGCTACTTTTATTCCCCATGGTCCCTGTGTGTGTTGTAAAGTCGCCACCTCTCCCAGCTCACTCCTGTGATGGACTACAATCTCATGTTTAGTTTACTAATTTGTATTGAGATTGTAGTCTCATGTTGTGTAACTATTAACTATTAAATATCTGATCTGTACCGCTCCAATCAGGAGGGGGATCAGTGCTCGGATCCTCTCCTGATCCGACAGTGTGAAGGGGGCTAAAATGTGTAGTAAGCAAATGCTGCATTTATCTACTTCCTTTTGTTTCGCTGCATGAAATGCTGTATTTCTGCCACTATAGTAGATTTATTCCGAGTTGCCTGCAGGAAATGTATACAGCCAGTTGTCAAGTATATGCCATGTGTGTGGGGTTTTTTTTTTAGTCCTAGAATTCAGAGACATCCCTATTGACAACTTTATCATGGCAGATTTATCCAGCAGCAGTAAAATGTGATTCTTACTTTGGAAATAGAATGACTTCTGCCTAAACGTAAAGCAGCATATGCTGCAATATTCCCTACATTTAGGGAATTTAGTAAATTCCCTACTTTTTTACTTATTTTGCCCTTTTTTTTTTTTCTTTTCTCTTTTTATGGCACCATATAGTATCTCTGCTCAGAGCAACTTTGCGGTGGGAGCTGTGGTGAATGCTACATTTGGCTCAATCATTGAACTGACTTTCTACATCACTGCACTGATTAAAGGGGCACGGGAAGATAATAAGTGCTATGAAGAGGTGGTAAAGTCCGCTCTGACTGGCACGTTGCTGGGGTGTGTCCTCTTTGTTCCTGTGAGTCTATTACATGTCTTGAATACAGTTTTATTTTATTGCAGCATTTATGTTGTCGCCCTGCCTTGGTACATTGCTAAAGTGTAATGGAAATCTCTGCCATCGTCCTGTAGGAGTCAGAATTGATTGAGAGCACACTAATGTAACTAGGCCTATAGCTATGTCTTAGAACTGGTGTTTTTACAAACTTATGTGCTGAAATTTTAAAAGTAAATCATGGACCTGTACACACCTTAGGACTTACTTTTGCTCACAAGGTCCATTTAAGCTGTTAATATGTTTTTTAAATGTATTGTTTTACATACTAATACATTTACTTCATTAGTATACATATTCCTATATGAAATGTTACATGCGATGGCCTTTAGGTCTGAAACTTGCTAATATACAATTGTGCATGGGTTATACTATAGAGATGCTTTTTATTTCTGCATGGACTCTTGGATCAGTGAAATATAATCATTCAAAATGCAACTTTCATGGTTCTACTGGAAAAGCCCCAGAGCGGTCTGTGGTGGTTTTGTCCATACATTATTCTGTACCCCATTGTAATCGAAGACAAATCGAATTTCATAGTACTGTATGACTGGGACATTGTTTGTGTCAGACTGGGACACACTCTTCAAAGTAGGATTTGGCTATTCTAATCTGGTTTTATGGAGGGCTTTCGCTGTGGTGGTTATTGGGCTAAAGTAAGACATTTAGTTAGACCCACTGATGTCTATTTTTCTCCTTTTTGAAGAAGTCCTGTGCTGTTATTACAGGGTGAGGTGCCTGTCACTTTAAAGAATAAAAATAAGTATTGATTAGTTTCCCAGCTCAAGCAGCAAAGTCAGGAGTTAAACCTTAAAAATGCATTCAAGTATATTAACCATTAACAAAAATGGACCTTATTTATCACTCAGCTGCAGATCTCAAATTCTCTCTGAATTCATGCTGACACTTTCCTTCTGGAGGATGACTACTTTTGTTCCCCATGGTCCCTGTGTGTGTTGTAAAGTAGTCACCGCTCCAAGCTCACTTCTGTGATGGACTACAATCTCATATTTTGTTTACTAATTTGTGTTGCGATTAGGGATGCACCGATACAATTTTATTCCAGACTTACTAAGAGTACCGATTTTTTTTTTTTACATTTTTTATACCAATTACTTGGGATGTTCAGCTACCACATAACGTACCTGGTACATGTACAGATACTTTTCCAGCTTCAAGACTAGACTAGAGAAAAAATCAAAAGTTAGGATGCAGCTGTCATTTTTAAGAAGCATAGGGAGCTCCTTGGATTTGTGCATCCCTGTTTTTAATGTAATGAGTTTTTTCTTTATATTTTCATAAATATATTTTAGAGATGCACGGATATAACTGATACTTGCCCAAGTACTCAGATAAAAGAACGAATACATTTTTTGTTGTCATGCAACCGTTTTTCTAAAACAATACAGACTAATGATTTTAGGACAGTGGTGGAGCACCAGGGCCCAGTCGCCACTGTGACTGCTGTGAACCTGGTAGTTCTGCTGATGACTCCAAGCTGTATGGGAACTACAAAATATCTGCAATACGTCCAGCAGTGTAGAATACCACCAACTATAGAGTACAAATCCCAGCAATGGATTATACAGCAATGCAGAATAATACCATCAGCTATAGAGTACTACAAATCCCAGGAATTCAGAATATGTTGCCACATACTCTGTGCTACACCAGGGTGCCGGCTTGATGTCTCCAGAGCACCAATTCAGAGATGATTTGAAGATCTACAGCCGAGTGGTAAATAAATTAGCTACATTTGTGTTAATAGTTAAGGTACTTGAATGCATTTTTGATATTTATCTCCTGACTTGTGTCATTTTAAGGTGTGTTATGACAAATAGTGTGAGCTGTTTTTTTTTGGGGGGGGGGGGGGGGTTGTTTCTCCATCTGCATCCATCGTGTACTTTACTGTCCAGTTTAAACTTAACTAATGTAATTTTAATCACAAGGGGGACATTCACATGCTTTCAAAAATGTACAAAAAACTGTTCTTTAGAGATCCATTTTTAGTGCATCCTTAGTTTTGTCCTTGGGCCATTCATCTTATTTTATTTTTAATTTTTTTGCAGGGCTTGTGTATGATCATTGGTGGAATAAAGCATCAGGAGCAGAGGTTTAATAGCAGGTCAGCTGGAGTTGGTTCTGCATTGCTATTCATTTCTGTAGGAGGTGAGAAGACTAGATTCTAGTAAACTAAAATACATGCTTCTTCCAGAATCTATATTCAAACGTGCAATTTACTTCCATCTATCCCACTGTATTGTGTATGATTTTATCATTATGAAAGGCCGGTGTTACCAATGGGTAAATACAGGATTTATAATTTTACCAAATTTATGTCAGGTTTTTCGAAGTATAGATACATTCACCGGCTATGAAGGGAGGGGGAGTGTTGAAACTTAGCTGGACACTGAGTTAATAGTAGAAGTGTGCCTGATCTGTGTGACCATTTTCCAGTGCAACAATCAAGAGAACTGAAAAGTCTGTTACTAAATCCAACGGCATGAACTTGGCCAGCTTGAATATTTATTGTGATATAAACTAACCATGAATCCATGTTTTAGTTTCTACTCGTGAGTGTATAACAAGAATGCAGAGTTTTGATTTAGAACTTTAGAAGGAAGTGTGCTCCCATGAATCCACCCACCTACCTACTTGGTGCAATGTATTTGATGTGTTAACAAGGCTTTTACATCTGTGTAATCTAGCATTCATATTAACAGACCTGTGAATGCAAATTCAATAAGATCTGGTCCCCTTGGCCATCTCGAGTCCTAATAGATGAGCAGAATTGCTGATCATTGAAAATGCGGACACTGGGGGAGAGGATTTGGTTGTGTACTTTTGTTGTGTTTTGAGAAGATGTCCCTCAGATACTTAGAATGAGGGGTGCTTTAGGATGGATTGACACAGGTTGCGCTGGTTGGTTTTCTCAGTTTTAACCTTTTATGGGCCCTCAATGTAACAGAATGGATACTGCTATGTGCTCTTTGCAGGACAAGGTATGGAGCCTACCATGTTCTATGAACCCAGGTGAGATCACTCTGATAGGAGCAGGGGGGTGGTCAGGTGGCAGGTCTCAAAACAAGTGAACCATAAGCAGATTTGTAAAGCTCACCACTGTACTTTACAAATGTGCATTCTTTTTTGAAGTATGTCCATAGGTAAGACTATACCACTACATTATTAATGTAAAAATGACCTCGTCACTTCCTTAGTGAACAGAAGTAGCGCATAAAAGTTTGAACGTGCGGGAGGCGTGTTGAAACTTTGTTCTTCTCAGAGGTCCATGCGCTGCTGATGTCCGACACTTTCCAGAGTTGGATAACGAATCCCGTGCTGTACTGTCGTGGTTCCTCCTGTTAACCCCTCCGTCACTGTGTTCTGTATGCTCCATTGACTAGGAGCTGCGGACAAATGGCAAGGCTTTATACACATGCAAAGTTCATTGTCAATGTAATCTTTCATGGGGATTGTCTATAGCATTGTTTTCACAATCTTGTGTACAGTGCAAGATCTGTTTTTGTTGTACTCTTAATACTTTGGATGCTATGATGACGTCGCTGTCTGTGTAATATATAGATTTATAAATGTCAATTTGCTGATATTCAGGTGTATTTGCGCCTACACTGTTCTCCAAAGTATATGGAAAGATGATCTGTGGAGACTGTATGAACTTTGGACAAAATGGAACAAACCAGTATATCTGTCAGAACTGCCACACAGAGTTGGTAAGTTGTCATATTCAGTTTTATGGCGTGCTTAACCCTAAAAGAAATGGACAGTTTATGCATTTTGTATTTTATGTTCGGACTACTAATACTAGAAAACAGATCTAAAACAGTTTTTTTTTAAACTTATGACCACCCGCATAAGTGGGTCCCCTTTTTGCCACACGTTGAGGCAAGGACTGTACTAGACCTCTGAAGGTATGCTGTGTTATCTGGCACCAAGCTGTCAGTAGCAGATCCTTTTAAGTCCTGTAAGTTGCAAGGTGGGACCTCCATGAATCGGACTTGGTTTTTACAGCACATCCCACAGATGCTTGAATGGATTGAGATTTGGGAGCCAAGTCAACACCTCAAACCATTCTTGAACCATTTTTGCACTGTGGTAGGGCATGTTATCCTGCTGAAAGAGGCCACAGCTATTTTTCACACTTTCACATAGACTGCTTTGTGTAGCTGAGTGACCGAATATCCCAGGTCAGTTCATTATGATCCCAAGTTTTAGCACTATGTAGATTGAATGTCCCAATATAACAAAGTAGAAGTAATAAAAATGTGGAAATATTCATATTCTCTGTCATGGTAGGCTGCCCATTATGTGGCATACTTTTTATTCATTTAATACAAATATTTAACAATAAATCTTGCTTTACAGACAGGACAAAACGGCACCATGTTTTACAATGATATAAGGTGAGCAATCTGTATGCATGTGTCATCAGGCATTTACACTTTCCTTTTGACAAAAAAAATGGAGCCTGTATCTAGGGTCTCAATACTAAAGCAACCTAAGTCATCCATTGAAACTGATGAATGCATTACATTTATTTTAAAGGGTATGTATAGAGCTTGTGCACATATTTTCTTAACTATGGTTAGGACTTTTGCATCCTCCTTTTGAGGCAGCAGATGGTGCTCTTGGTCTGCTTTTTGTTTTTTTATGTAAGGCCTACAAGAAATATATTTTGTACAGAATTGTAAAAGGTGGTTAGAGCAGTGACTCATCTCTTGTTGGATTTCTAAGGTTTCTATCCTAAAAAGGAGATCTGCAAAGCAAGCAGCACATGCTATGCTCCTAACCCATAGTGCTCTGGGAATCCTCTGTCATGTATTAATGCTTATTTTAAATTGACATCATTGACGATTATTGTTTCCCTTTTAGACAATACACATAACCAGGCTAGTATATCAATACGATTAAAAGAACTGTGCTGCTCATGGCAATGTCAGAAGGTTACAGCATAGCTAAACCCAAAAACAAAACTTTTAATATTTGCAGCTTGCCAGCCCATAGGCTAAACCAGGGCTCAAAATTTCTTGGATACAGCTTCTGACAGATTGCACTATTAGGCATCATTCAAACTGCTTAAAGTCGGCCCGTACGTCCGTGCACGTCCCACGGATCTGTATCAGGCCGCTCCCGGGAAGGACAGGCTGCTGCGTGTGATTTGTACGCAGCAGCCTGTTCTTCTCTATGGGAGGATGCGGCCGTACGCTCAACTGAACTGCACATTTGCACGGGTGCGGATGTCCATACTAATACGCAGACAGGATGGATCCTATCTGCATCCGATCATTGCGGGTGGAGGAAACAGACAGCGATCGGCGCTGCCGAAGCGGCGGAAGTCCCCCCCCTCCCTGGATTTCCACTCGCCCCCACGCAATTTTCACTCGCCAATTGCGAGGGGGCGAGTGGAAATTTTGAGCCCAGGGCTAAACTATTTTCACAAAGAACAGAAAATACCTGTTGATGTTGCCAGAGATGTGTCCTTGCCACTTCCTGTAAGCTGAAAAGAAAATTAGGCGGGGGGAGACCCTGAAGAATAAAACAAATGCAGTCGTCATATCAAAGGACTTCTAAGCTGCAATATAGTATTTGGTTGGATGCACTTCAATCTTAGATGTTTGTAATGTGAAACATATAGTATAGTGCCTTCGGTCCTCCTATATCCTAAGCTTTGACATTTTTATGTCAAGTGAACATCAACTCTTTATTATGGCTCAGAAGGTGCAAATAATTTCATACGTTTAGGTAAAACTTCGACTGGCCTATCTTTCTAGCAATTGCCAGGATTATGCTTTGTTCTGTCAGGAGTTATTTACCTGAACACCATTAGTTGGTGCAAATCATTACATCAATTGGGAACTCCAGAAAAAAAATGTTTTAACCCTTGCAGTGGGGCTACCTCCACAATGCAAGGGTTAAATGCTCACTTTATGTCTAGATGCTAAAGTACTCCACCTAAAGCTCCGAGCCAACCAGCTGTCACTACTCCCTCCCTTCAGCCTGTCTCCTCTTCCACTGCAGCAATAGAATCTTACTCGGCGTCCTCCACTCTATGGGCAGATTCACACCATTCTCCAGACTAGATCTGTTCCAGATCTGGTCTAGAAAATGGTGTGAACTTGTCCGCAGTTCCAGTGCATTCCAGGCCAGACAATGAGACATGCAGTATTTTTCTGGTACGGACTGGGCTGGTGGGAACAGAGTCCGGAAATAGCATAGGGACACATAAGGATGCATTTTGGGTCCGGAAACAATCTGGTCCGGCAGGAGATCTGGATGCTGTGTGAATGGGCTCTATAACTGTGATCACTGCAGAGGAGGGCAAGAGAGGTTGGAAGGTCCAGTCTAAAAACAAGACAGCTCCACAGTTCAACAGAATATTATTTTTAGATGTCTGTCTGTCTCTCAAGCTCTGTCCTAGTGCTTCCAAAACAATGAGGTGCCATTTATCTTGTAGGGATTTAGTAACGGACTGTCCACAGTAAACATATCAAAGATAGATGGATGTGATTTTGCATCTGTTCTCTTATTTCTGGTTCCACTTCTCTTCAGGCCCTTGGTGTACACCGTGTGTATTCTGCTGCCTGCTGCTTATGTCATAGGACTTATCTTCACACTCAAGACTCATTCCCACATTTACGATATTCACGTCAGTGATTGCCATGGTAAGAGGACACAAGATGGAATTATGTGTGCTTTATTAATACTGATTATACTTAAAGGTTTGCATACAATAATCTGTAGTAGTCTGTGTAGAACTGTCCAGTTTTTTGATTGGTCAAAAGCTAATAATGTGTTTTCTATATTACATTTTCATAAGTTCTATCCCACTCCTAATAATAACCACACCAATCTAGAGGTTTGTGAACTTGTTGAAGATGCCCACAGGATGTACTTCCTCAATGCACTGATACAATTTCACTCAGCCCTGTGAATATGCATTTCCTAGTGTCACTATTCTAACCTTGTTGTCTGAAGTACAATTCAGTCTGAAATTCCCACAATATAACATAATCTTTGCATGCTGGAAGCAATGTATGATGGGATATGTGGTCTTGAGAAATCAAGATTGCATCGCATCAGGGGAAAAGATGCAAAGCACACTGGGAATCCATGAAGTTGTTGGAACAGTATGTGCAGGTAAAAGGCAGCACTCGCTGCATAAAAAGGATTTTATTTTCAAGAAAGCTTTGATTGTATTATCTAAAACAACTCTAGTATGTATTCCTATTACAATGCTGATGTTATAATGGGATAGTATATGCCAGGGGTAGACCAACTCTGGCCCTTCAGCTGTGGTGAAACTACAAAATGCATCTGGGAACCATGCAGTCTTGCAAATGCCTCATGGGATTTGTAGTTGCCCCACAGCTGAAGGGCTGGAGTTTGCCTACTCCTGGTACATGCTGTGACTTTAGAACTTCTATAATACAAAGCGCCATATGTGCTGCTTTATTTTTCCCATTGTAAGTTGAAGGAAATGCAGATTTGAGTGGAATCTAGTTTGTAATCCCAGACTCTCACTTGTTTCAATGCAATTTTGCATTTGTGACCCATCGATTAGAATCCTAAATTGAAACACACTTTGTGCAGAACTTCTCTTCTCTTTCCTTCCCTTTTTTTTAACTAACGTGTTGAGGTTGCTTTCAGAAGGGTGTGTGTGTCTATATTATACTGGCCACCAGACAAAAGTGATCAAGTAATTGTAGGCAACCTATGTATGTTTACTTTTTCCTTTTAGTGCCAGGCCACCATCATAGCCCTGTTGTCCACTGGTCCCGTTGGCGGTCAATGGTCATTCTTATTGGCTCTACTTTATTGATGGCAGCATGTGCAGATCTGGCCACTGAGCATATCAGTCCTATTCTTAAAGAAGCCACGGTGTCACAGGTAAGTGTAATACCTAGTTAATGACTGTTATTTGCAGTGTTTGCAGTTCTTCTTAGTACGCTTGCTATACCCCTGATCAGTTCTTGAATCTTTAGTTTTTACCTACAGAGAGGAAATGAGCTGGATTTATAATGGGGCCCCTAAATAAATCGGCTCAGTGTAAAAGATCACCCCAGAATATTTCTATATTCTGCTCAGATGCTCTTAAAACATAAATTGAACCTGTTGTCAGCTTGTGGACATTTACGTATTTACATACTCCTAACAAGCAGAAAGTAAGCTTCAAAACAAGCCCTCACTGATCTATTGCTGCGGGGATTGTGAAGTAATTCATCCTCATTTATTGCTAGGCACTGAAGTTGTCATTCTCTCCTCCTCGGCTTAGTTCCTCCATTCCAGCTGGAACTTGGCAATCTTCTAATCTGTAATGTAAACAGATAGGTGCTTTGGGAAGAGGGAGCCGGGCAGAGGCGTAACCAGAACCTTCAGGCCCCCGGTGTAAAACACTGTGTTGTTAACAGGACGGCTGCCGAGGGCCCCAGCAAGCGTGGGACCTCGGGCAGCCGATTCAATGTTTAAAAATGTAGTGCTGGTGTTCTGTCGAAAGCCGACCTAGTATCTGCGTTTGCGTGCAGACGGGATTAACGAGGAAACCGGCATTAATTTACAAAGTATTCGTTTGTAATGGTTAATTGTGACCGGTAATAATATGCCGTCCATGGCAGTAAATGATGGATGGAATATTAACGGTCACCATTAATTTAAACTAAATACTTTGTAAGTAAATCCCGGTTTCCTCGATAATACTGGTCTGTGCGCAAGCGCAGATGCTGAGGTCGGCAAATTCGACTACGTCGGCGCTCTCGACAGAACACCGGTATCTGTGTACTCGTGTGCATTTTCATGAGTATGAGTCAGCCAGTATTGGCACTGGTGCATCCCTACTCAAAAACATAATGTATTGCTGGGACTTGTAGTCCTGTATAGCTGGTGGTGTTCTGCAGCGCTGAATACTGAAAAATGGCCTGGATGGGAAGGGGGTTTAACACCGTGGATGTCAACTGGTTAATATCGCTTGCGAAATCGCAAAAATCTACCACACTCAAAATTGACCATAGGTGATGCTTTAAAGGCATTTACCGCTCATCAATTTAGTGTTAAGTGATTGATGGCCATAGAATTATTGCTCGCATGCCAACGTTTAGGGATATGTAACTTGTGAGGTGCAATTGTCACTTTTGCACAAAAGCGCAACCAATGTGTGTTTTGCGTTTTTGTATGTGGGAGCGGGGGACTTTAATTTTTTTTTCTTCACACTTTATTGCTCACCTTGAGGGCTAGCAAGTCTCCTATGTGATGGGAAATGTACAGTGATGGGTCCTCCTTATGCAGACATCAGGGGTCTAATAGACCCCTAATGTCACCTAGGGACCCCCAAAGAAGCTGATGTTGCAGAGATCTGACAGGCGCAAGTGATTATAGTACACATCACATCCGCATTCAGTGATCAGGGGGGAGACCAGCTGGTGGACGTGTGCTGATCTCCCCCGATCCAGGCAACAAGACCTTCCATGCCAGTCCCGGAGCCTAGGATAGCCAGCAGAGGCAGCATAGGGGTAGCCTGCACACTCCCATGCACCATACAAGTGATGCAACGCTTGTATGTAACAGCCATTACCGGCTATTTAAAATTTTTACCATTGCAGGAAAAATAACACTGTATACATGTACAGCGACTTGCTGTCCATCTATCTACTTGCCATCTGCCCATTCTATATAATGTCTTACCTTTCTTTTCTAATTCACAGCCCAAGTAGAAAAAGCCCCCTCCCAGCAACTGCTTTTGATGGGCTTTTTCTGTCTGTTTTTATGTCTTTTCTGTTCCATTACAGTATTTTATTGGGGTGACTGTTTTAGCAATGATCCCTGAGCTTCCTGAAATTGTTAATGGGATTCAGTTTGCCTTACTCAACAACCTAAGTCTAAGGTAAGTAGAAATGAGGCAACAAAGTGTGCCTTTTTTTTTTCCTTTTTAGCTAATTCTTTAAATTGTGTTTCCTTGTTGATGTGAATCTGAGAAAACACGAGCTAGATAAGGTACAGGTTATTCAGCTGCAGGTCAATATACACATACTCTCCTGGACAGTTCACCTTTTTTGCAGATAAATATCTACCGAAAATGTTTGTTATTAATCGTGATGAGCAGATTAGGCTTAAATTCCTATATGGATGCATGCCGTCATCAGAGGAAACAGTGTTTTTTTGTGCCTCGTGTTCAGTACTGTTAGTTTGCGTTTTGGGATTCCTCCAGCAAGTACCTACAAATTCCTTTGGCAGGAATCGCAAATCTTCAATTTTTAGATTTGGCTGCTGTCGCCCATTTCAGTTAATGACTGGGTGACGGTGGCCACATCTGTGAGCAGCAGTCATCTTGTGATACGATAACATGCAGTTTGGAATAGATCACTGCATATAATCGGATCGCATACGATTACATGTGGACTGCTGCTTACAGATGCGCCCTGTCACCTGGTCATTAACTTGAACGAGTGACAGCGGCTGCATCTAAATGGGAGGTTTGCGATTCCTGCTGTAGGAATCCCAAAACGCATATTGTGAATGTAGCCTTACACATGCTATAAGTACAATGCATAAAAAAAAAATTTCCCTTAATAATGCCATGCAATGTGTCAAAACATGCAGAGATTGTTCTAAAGTGGGTAATTTTTTAAGTTGGAGAGGGAACAGATTTTTGTGAGTTAGTCATTTAAAATCCCCTGAAGCAGAAAAAAAAAATTCTCCCATAAATAATATTATGGCAGGCCAAACTCCTCCTATGTGGGTTTTACCATGAACAGTGTCCCCATCCCTCTGGGGAATAAAATGCTGCTGGTGCAACGCCATCTTGTCTGTGATTTCAGTGGCTCCAGGAGCCACGGAGCTGGATGGAGAAATAATGGTGAAGCAGTTTAACAGTGATGCAAAACAATGTGTGTAGAATAGACAGAGTGAGGAAGTGGAGCAGCATCTGAGGTCATACTTCAGTACAAACCACACGAGGATACAGGGATGATACTTATCCGCTGGATACGCATTCCCACACATGACCTCAACATAGTCAGCCGAGAAAGGTGCAAGGCTATGTTTCTAGCACTAAGGGTGCCCCATACACTGTGCGAACAAGGAAGTTCAGGGATCTGCAGCTGATAGTTGGAGCTGTTTGAAAACAGGACTGTAAGTGCTTAGGAAAAAATGTATATTTGTTTGATCTGGATGAATTATTGAAATTTTTTTTTATCCTACTTTTAAATGTCAGGGGTGGTGACGGGGTCTCCAAGTGAAACTATCTTCTAAGTTAAAGCTATATGTAATATGACATTCTTCAGTTGTGTTCATATTTGCACTTTTGCTCAGTGTCCTTTTTTTGTAACATAAGAACTCTGTTTTTCTCAGCATCGAGATTGGAACTTGTATTGCAGTTCAGGTGTGCATGCTGCAGATCCCCATACTGGTCCTATTCTCTGTGTTTTATGTAAGTAACTTTTCTCCCCATGATCACTGCTACAGCGGGCAAGCTTTGTACACGTACAATGTTAACTTGTTATTGCACCATTTCACTTGTGTATGTCTGATCTTGAGCTTGGTCTTGGCGTCACAAATAATTTTTCCTTATTTGACATTCATTTCACTGACACATACAGAAAATAGGGTGTTGAACATGTCTCCAAGCCTCTAAATGCCAAGTGTAATTGTACATATATTCAAAGGGTAGTGTTATTCACTTCTATAGGAAGGAAAGTTTTATTCACCTCTATAGGAACTTCTGAGTCATATCTTTTTATAGACCTGTCATGTAGGTACACTTATTCTGGCTGACGTTGGAACCTTTCATAGGTAATAATTGGTAATTACCAGGAACTAGTATTTGAAAGCAGCATTCTCGACCTTTTTTCAGTCACCGCATCCCTTAAAAGCGTGCAAAATCTTGAGGCACCACATCAGAAGCTTTCATTACATCAGAGCCCACTTTCATATCTGAGCCCTCCTTCCTTTTCACGTCAGTAGCCCCCTTCACATACGAAGCATACCTGCACCATGGAAATGTGTAAAAATTTCGAAGCACCCCTGAGGAAGGCAGAAGGCACACTACGGTGCCCACAGCATTCTGGTTGAGAGGCTGCTTTAGAGATTGGCAAACTATATATGAATGCTACACCATCCTAATTTATGGGTTCTATCCTCTAAGTGGGTGGGGATTTCTTCTTCCTCCAGAGGCTGTACACTACACCCATCATATAAACCTTTCCTAACCTGTGTCAGTGTTCCTAATGCTTAATCATTTTTACTTTTGCAGCCATCGGGATTCACTCTGATATTTAGTGACCTCCACCTCTGGGCCTGTATGTTCAGCGTGATCCTGATGAATTACATCTTCATGGATGGGAAGTGTGATTATTTTCAGGGTAAGGGGCGCTTCTATTTAGTTCAACCATACAATATTCTCTATATTTCTATTCTCTGCAACACCCTTTATTCCTATTACTTAGTATATATCAGACACACATACCTATCCCATATCCAGGTAACATATTTTTTTTAACAAGATGACTTCTCACTTCAAAACTTCACCTTTTATATCTGTGTATTTAGCTGTTTGTTGCTTATAAGATTCAAAACTGAACTCCAGGCAAAGGTCTGAGTGAAAGTTCTGGGTTGGTGACAGATTTCCATTAAAAGCTGAACTCCAAGTAAACAACTAAATTCAGAGTTAAAATACAGATACATGATGAGTCTGCCAAATGATTTGTAATTCTGTCCAGCTACTCTTGTGATTCATTCACCTCTGCACCTCAGCATAGGCGGGTGACAGCAGAATTCAGTGTTGTCACTTCTCTAAGGCTGGGTTCACACCTGGGCGTTTTTCAGTGCAGATGGAAGTGCTGAAAAACGCTCCGCAAGTGAAATCCTATTAATTGGTATGGCCATGGTTCCCACCTGGGTGTTTCTCAGTGCTGATCGAAGCTTCTTAGTACTTGAGCTTCTTTGGGGCGGATTTCCGCGCAGATCCATTGACTTCCGCTTATTAGATTTCGTAAATGCGCGTTTTGTGGACAGAATCGTGCGGCATATTACGACCGCCCAGGTGTGAACCCAGCCTAACTCTGTGCCTGTCAGCATTTGTACATGCAGCAGAGCCTGATTGGCTCCTAGTGCTGCCCCTTCCTCTTCACCCTGGGTGTTGCTGTTCAGGGAATTACATGAGACACTCTTATAAAGACGGATTCAGGTAGCTATGATAGTTGTATGTAAACAAAAATTCTAAATATGATCTATATTATGTCTGGGGGTTCAGCTTTTTGCTGACCTGGTCAATGAATATAAGTAATTCAAGAGATGTAGTCACTTTGATCAGAGCAGCATGCTGCCATCAGATAATTTTGTATCCGTATTGGATTATAAAGGTGGCCACACACCTTACGATAATCGCAGGAAATCCTGCGATTGTATGATTATCGTAAGGTGTGGGAGCCGTGCGACCTCTGCTACTGTACGGTCGCACGACTTTTATCTTAGGAACATGATCGAAAACCCGCCGAGAATCGTACGATTTTCGGCGGGTGTGTAGCATGTTTGTAAGAGAAAAGCCAGGGGGCCGGTGTGCGCAAGCGCACGATGCCCGTTCAGCATTGCGGTCATTGGAACCCTGCCTCTCGGGGGCGCGGCTTGCGATCATCGCAAGTACGAGCTGCCTGTCCAAGATAGGCAGATCGTACGTTTTTTTTAAATTACCTTGCAACCATCGCAAGACAAAAGTCTTGCGATGGTTGTAAGGTGTGTGCCCAGCATAAAGGTGCCCATACACTGCACGATTCTCGTACGTCTTTTGTCTAAGGAGCACGCTAGAAAACCAGCCGAAAATCTTACGATTTTCGGCTAGTTTGAACGGTGCTCGGGAGACTAATGCCGCACGTGCACACTGCCCGTTCAGCATTGCGGTCATCAGAAGCCCACCCCTCGGGGGCGGGCTTGTGATGGATCGCAAGTACGATCTGCCTGTCCAAGATCGTACGTTTTTTCAAATTGCTTTACAACCATCGCAAGACTAAGGTCTTGCGATGGTTGTAAGGTGTATGGCCACCATTTTAGACTGGGTTGCTAGCTTCTAAACAAATCCAACATGTGCACACCCATTTTCAATCATTTATCTGAAATACTTAATTTCTCTTTCTAGGCACTGCCCTGGTCATGGTTTACTTCATACTTCTAGCCATGTATTTCTTTGCTCCATCTCCCACTGGCTGCTGACGAGGATGATTGGACTACATGAGAACTTGGGGAAAAATGGACATTTTCATGAACTGATCAAGTTTAAAATGCATTACCGCTGCCATTTCTGTGCAAACAGGATCTGTACTGAAGGGGTTTCCTATTCACCGTTTCTTGGTGGTGTCAATACCCAGATGTATGTGTATTAAACGAGACTTCAGAATGGAAGACATGCTGTAATCTTCATCTCTTCCCACATTGCTGTTTTGTCTGAGAGGAAGATATTACTTCTAGACCTCTATATACAGAAGCAGAATAAAGATGCAGTCAGTTTGTGCCTATCTGTTACAGAATACAGAACGTACACTGACTGTCCTGGCGTTTGAATTAAACAGACCTCTTCTTCACAAGCATGCAGGCTCTTATTAAACCAGCACACTGACTGGTATGAATACTGGGAACAAAATGATGCCTTCATTAGGAGGGAAACTTGTAGATCAATTGGCAATATGAAAATTATGTGATTGTTTGTTTGTGGCAGTTCCCCCTCTATAAACCTGTGGGAGGGAGATTGTCAGCGATCCTCTACAGTAAATGAGGGATCTGATTTAATAAATCGGGCAAAAAGGTGCAGCTGTTACTATAGCAACCACTCATATTTCATGATTTAAATTAAACAAATCTGGTTGCCATAGACAAGAAACTTTAGTTTTCAGCTGCTAGACATTCCTGTACTGCGCCCTTCAAAGCTAACTCATAGTGGTGCTGCTGAAGAAAAAAAAAAAAAAAAAGCCACGGAGAAACCACATGGGCAGGATAATCGAAAACAAGAACAAAATCCCTAAGCTGCCATGCTGGACAAGTTGCTGAACACGATCTAAATGTTATGTCCTTTTTAATAACTATACTATTGCCTGACATTGAAGATGCTGTCATATTTATGTAGGCACTTAATTTTTGTACTGGAAGATTAATAAAGTAAACAATGATTTATAGTGGCACTGTAAATACAGTATTTGATAATAAAGGGCCACTTCTGAAAACCTGTGCACTGTGTTTCTATGTCACATAGTGGAAATTATTACATGTATTCAGGTATAGCAATATTTCCCTGAACCAGCCTTTCTCAACCACTGCATCCTTTTGGCTTCCTCAGGTGCCTTGAAATTTTTGCACATCATTGTACCTATGCATGGTGCAGGCAGGGTCCACCAGCACCATGGAAATGGATTATACTAATCCAGGGAGAGTGGAATCCATTTAGAAAAGCATGGCAGTTCGCATCCTGCCCTTTCTTGTATTTGCATAGGGCCCCCCCTTAAAATCAGTACCAGACCCATCTCTTAAATAAGGGTCTAGTATGGATCTAGGAAGAGCCATACCATTTTAATTTTTTTTACATTTTAGACTGGGGTGCCTCGAGATTTTGCATACTTTTTAAAAGGGTACTGTGACTGAAAATAAGTTTAGAAATGCAGGGCCAAAACTATAACTTTTATTTATATAGATAGATATTTTTTTTATAGTATATTTTTCAAAATTAAAATCTACTGCTAAGCTCTTCCCTCACTGCTTGGCATTGTATAATGGAGACACAATGGTAATGTAAACAAATATTGGTTTCCACTTCCAAATCCATCCGCTGAAATGTAACTTCTGTTCTTTCAGAATAAAATTGGGCACTTTGTTGGCTTGCATTGTGCTCTTGGTCCTATGCTTGTGCGGGGTTAAACAGGTTTGATTCACCCCCCTTGCAACACACTTTCTTAAGTTGCCACATGGCACAAAAAGTCATTCGGGTCTGAGTCTCTCTGTTCACCATGTGGCAGCACCAGGCAATTGCCAAGAACCAGCTCAAATCAGAGGGATTCACACGCTTCTCCACACACAGCCGGACCAGGGACTTGCAACACAAGTTGGGG
>NW_017306294.1:1002083-1018196 GCF_000935625.1 Nanorana parkeri | reverse complement strand
AATTCAAACAAATCAATTTCTTTGTTTTAAGAGCAAATTAAGTCATATTGGAAGTAGATGCTTAGCTGTTCATCTGACATTTTGTCACTTGTTTTCCCCTTCCAATCCTAAGGCTTGCTACATTCATGGTATATAAAAAGGTTCTTTAACGCTCTCAATGAATACGATCCATGAAAAACTGGGTGTTACTCCTTACAGCTGCTCACTTAAATTGGCTGCATGAGCCTGCATTAATATCCTCCAAATATGTGAAGCGGCGCTATCACCCAACAAGAAAACAAATATGTGCAAAAAACAAATATAGTGAACAATACTACTGTGAGGAAAAAAATATATAATATTTTTCAAATATTGTAAAATGTTCTAGTCAACTGTTTGTGAATCACAAGGTGATAATCTAAAAAAAAAAACTCCATGACTAATAAAGTAGCAAACGTCCTGTGTCAGTGTGTAAAACACATTGAAACAAAGTGTTCATGAATTCATTAAACGCAGGCAGCTCTCTCCAAAAAAAAAAAAAAGGGTTTTTTTTGTTTTTAACTCTTTAAAAAAAAAAAAGTGTTGTCTTTGTTTTTAACTCTGCCCACTCTTGTAATTTCTTGCTGAAGTGCTCATAAAAAACACCAGTGCTCTAATAAGCCTCTCACCTCCGTGTTCAGACCCTTGGGTCTCAAAGCGCTTCTTATGCTGGGCACACACCTTACAACCATCGCAAGACTTTTGTCTTGCGATGGTTGTAAGGTAATTTTAAAAAAAATGTACGATCTGCCTATCTTGGACAGGCAGATCATACTTGCGGCGATCGCAAGCTGCGCCCCCGAGGGGCGGGCTTCCGATGACCGCAATGCCAAACAGGGAGTGCGGCCTTTTATCCCCCAAACAATGATATGTTCTGAAAGCAGAGGCCCTGCAGAATAAAAAAAAGATGCGAGTTGCAATTTTTTATGTTGCACCGTATTTGCGCAAATGTTTATCAAACCAGTATTTTTAGGATAAAATACACTAGAATGAAATTTAGTGCACAGAATGGCTAATTTTTTTTGGTACAATATAAAAGACGGGGGTCACGCTGGGCAAATACATACTAAACATGTCAAGCATCCATGAAACCACCAAAAACTACAATAAGCAAAATTTTCCATAAGCCACGCTTTAAATGCTTTTACGGCTCATCAGTTTAGTGCTATCAGTGATTGTTGGGCCTAGAATTATTGCTCACTCAGACGCTCGCGACGATCCATAACATGTGTGGCGTAATTTTTGTTTTTGCATGTAGGCACATCCGACGCGTGTTTGTGTTGTATGTGCATGCACGTGGGGAAAGGGGAAACAAAAAATGTAAATGCAAAATTTTTTATTTGTTACTTTAATTTTTACACTCAGCTTTAATTTTTACACTCAGCTTTATTGCTATCACATAGCAGGCTAAAAAGCCCCTTATGTAATAGCACATATGTGACAGGTCCTCTTCATGGAGACATCAGGGGTTTTTCATACCCCTAATGTCACCTAGGGACCCCAAAGAAGCTGGTGAAGCAGAAATCTGCTTCAACAGCTTCTTCTGGCTCTAAGGGGTTGTCCACACCACTTGCAGTGCGTCCCAGCCAGATTCCAGCCGGAACGCACTGCATCACATTGCAGCCGGCTCAATTTTTGCCATGTAGGAGGGGGAGTGGTGGGCCATTGAAGTGAATGGTGCCATAGCCACACCCTCCGGCCACAAGCGATCACCCGCACGGGATCGCAGGGCACATTGTGCCTGCGTCCCGATGCAGTCAAAATAGTGCTTGCAGCATTTTGACCACCAGAACGCACTCCAGGCAGAATGTGCCCTGCGATCCTGTGCAGGCGATCACATTGCGGCCGGAGGGCGTGGCTACGGCACCATTCACTTCAATGGCCCACCACGCCCCATTCTGCCCGGCACAAAAGTGAGCCGGCTGCAGTGCGTTCTGGCTGGAACACACTGTAAGTAGTCTGAACAGGCCCTAAGAGCCAGAGACTGTACAGTGACACCAGAAGTGATGTAATGCACATCACTTCCAGGTCCAGTGATTGGAGGAGAGATCCGCAGCTAGAAGCCACTGATCTCTCCTCCGATCTGTCAGGGGAGAACCTCCATGCGTGGCCTGGGCTCACGAGGGACAGATGAGCCCAGGAAACTGACGGTGGCACCGGCGGCCGTGGAGGAGGGGGGCACAGCGCCGCACCGTACAAGCGATTCAGCGCCTGTACAGACGCCGGATCGCTTGTATTTAAAGAGCAATCGTCAGCTGTTTAACACGGTACCAAGAACATGGCTTCAGGAGCAGCCGTGTTCTTGGTATAACCACTTCCAGCGGATGACGCACAATTACATGAACCCACAGGAAGTGGGTTTTTATTTATATATTTTAAAAACACACTAGTCATTTAAAAAACACCCCGCTCTCCTGCTTACCTGTTTTGCAGGAAGGGGGGCAGCATCCCTGGGTCCAGTGGTGAATCAGTGTGATCTGCACTCTGGCTGATGAAGACATACTAATCGATCCCTGAGAGTTAGCAGAGGCACCACTAAGGACCGATCAGTATGATCTGCAAGAGATACAGATCATACTGATTCCCCACTTGACGACCAGGGAATGATTTTCATTCAATATATTGCCTGTTCGGCCATATATTAAATGAGATGCGGGCGCTTGCCAGGTTTAAAAGATGGCCACCGCTACTCGTGGCAGCCCTCTTTAAAAACTAATGTACAGTGGAGAGACCCCTGGGGACACCAGAGGGAGGCATCCAAGGTGAGAGTCTGGAGCGTGCGGGCCCTGGCCTGCTCCGGGGGGCCCGGCCACATCCTGGCCTGTCACTAAGTTGTACGGCCGATACCCATGTAAGGTGCACAGAACCCTAAGGCTGGCCAAGCCCCTTACATCAATATCGGCCATATCTGGCACAGCCAAGTCTTAACCCTCCCAATGGGAACACCCCTTAGGGTCTTCAGGGACAGGGCTCCACTAGCAGATGGATCACAGCCCTGGACCTGTATAGCACCCTGCAGCTAACTCAACACAAGGTGAATGCACCTTGCTTGATCCAGTTTGAAGCTACATTACAGGCCAGCCTGGTGGGGTCTCCCTAGGCTCAGCTGAGGAGGCAACAATCCTGAAAGCTACAAAAGAGGGTGCCGCAGTGGGAATCTTGATAGACAATCTGAGAGATTTCCCCCTCACTTCATGTTGTGTCCCTGGGACAGGAAGGAAAACAAGACCGTGGGGGAAAAAAAAAAAACACAAAACTTTTCTATCCAAAACTACTTCCCTATTACAACCATTTAACATACATGAACTAAAGCCTGCAAGTGTTCATGGTAATACAAAATGTTGACATTTATAAAATTCAAAGCATTATACCACTACAATTTTTTAAAAATGGCCCGTACTGCATACACAACAGTGCCTTATGTTAAAGGGGAGCACAGACCCCTGAGGCAGAAACAATTAGCTTTATTATTTATTTTTTTTAAGCTTTTAGGGGGTCAGTTTTAAAGCAAAATAAAAATGTACCTTTTACTGCATCTAGTATGGTCATAACTGTTGTCTATGGAACTGAACAATCTTACAAACTTGGTGTATCTAGAGCCAAAACATTTTTTTTCCCTTCATTTTAGAAATCTTTCCAATGGGACACAGATGGCAGAAAAACATGACCGTGATTTTACCATTCCATATTCAATCCAAAATTAAAAAAAAAAAAAAAAAGGTTTTGGCTTTAGATATACTTTAGGCAAATGCTTATGAGATGTTTGATATGTTACTAGAAATTATAATTCAAGAAGAAAAATGAAGCACTAACATTTAGAAGTGTTTTAATTCAATTCAGACCCCCTCCCCCCCAAAAAAAGGAAAATGACATGTAAAATCTTAAAATGCATTTTCATGCATGGACAGAAGGCAAAATATTGCACTTTATTTTTACAGTAAGTACAAGTTTTAAAAGCTAAAAACACTTGACAAGCTCATCACATACAGATCATGCTGAAGTTAACACGATATTTAATTTCTGTTAAAAGGGTGGTGTACATTTAAACCCTTTCTTTGCTAAGGTCATCATACCAACCATTTGCCATAGGTCTTTTGTTTTTAGCTATGGTGTGGCTCCTTTGATGCTAGACACAGGTATGCATTGGGTTAAGGCAGCATAGTCAAGTTGATCAAGTAAAAAAAAAATTACATATATTTTACACACGCGTATGTACACACAACGTTCACATTAACCAGAAGTGGCTAACAACAAAATGTGAAAGTTCAGTTTTCCAAAATGTTCATCTAGGGGAGGATTCACGTGTTACAAAATGAATTGAACACCCGACTGTAACGTGGTAGAAGGCAGCGAGTTACAGTACTCCATTTTAGCATTTACAGGTTAAGCAGCAATGACAAAAAAGGAAGCCAGAACATTCGAGAAAAAAAAAAAATAAAATACCGGTACATATACTTGACATCAACAAAAGAAGCATGTGTGAGTAATCCCAAAACCAGTTGCCAGCACTGAGGGATTGCCAACATCACTAAAGAGAAAAACGCTAGGAATTCTGGGAAGCATTAGCCATTTTGGTGCCTGTTCATTTTGAACCTCGTAATGGAAAACGTTATTTTGCTTTATTGGTAAGCCTTTCTATATAGTGCATTGAAAGTCAGACAGTATAGCCAGATTACATGTCCTGCCTTCTAGCCACAGGAAACTGGAAGCAGGGGCAAATTAGTATTTGGTCTCTTATTGCTAAGGCTTGAATGACTTATTAGGGGTTGATGCAGTAATGGATTGCACACCTCTGTAAAGCTAATTAAAAAAGGCACTAACATATGAAAAACATTCCAAACACTCAACATGCTACAGCAAATGCAACAAAAGGGTACAGTGGGTGTGTATTAAAAAAAAAAAAAATGGAACAATATAAAAATGCTTACATGGTTGACAGTACTTACTGCCACAGGTCAGACTGTTTGAATTTGAATCATCTACAAAATTGAGATCCTTACACTAGCCAAGGAGATCAAATGTTTAAACATACCAATGGTAATACATCAAAACCATGGCACCATCCTATATAGATTATAACCCATATGTTGCTCTAAATATCTCTGCAGATGTTAGGACAATGGCGCTCTTCAATTACACTGCAGTGTCTACTGTATAATAAAACCATAAAAAAAATTAAAGTACCACAATATGTGAAATGACGACAACAGTATGATGGCACTTCATTTATCAAATGCGCAGCTTATACATTCAGACAAAAAATTTAAAATTTAAAATGTTATTTGCTGGTGGTAGTAATAAAAAGCCACGTCATAGGTACAAGAGTAACCTATTTTTCAAAGTTGGTTTGCACTTCAAAGTAGTTCAAATGTATTTCTATATATTGACAATTTAGGTGAGGAAAAGCCAACAGTAGCTGATGAGGCCATGTAGATTTACTCAATCTCTCCTCCATTTGCTTAAGTCGTGAGACAGCGGCAAATTAACTAAAATCTAGCCGCCATCTGATAGCAAACACCATGTCCACAAAGCTAAAGGATAAGGACAATACTGTAAAATGCTAGCCATACCTGTCCTAACTCGCGGGTTTTTTTTGTCCAGCAGCTATGCAGACAAAGCGGAGCATCATTACAGTACAAGCAGGTGTCATGAAGGTGTGTTTTAAGTTAATTTCCACGATTTATATAAATGTGTGGGGAGAAATAGAGCAAAAATGTCCATGTCCCAGATTCACACAGTTTTATGGAATACACAAACATCGATCAACTGGGAAATTAATCTCCTGAAGGTTTTAGGAGCAGAAGCAATTAATCAAGTCAGTTAGAGGCCTTCCTTATTTCCTGGAGCAGCTTTAGCCAGTTGTGTAGTTGGTTGAAAATCTGTAGTGCCAGTTTAAAACAGAATAGGCAGCATAAGCATGACATTTCTGCAGAAACAGAAGACCAAAAGATTACACTTTCCATTCTCCAAGTATCATTTTGTACATTCAGTTTTCAGGTGTAGCCAAAATACTTCTAATAAAGTCTGACGGTCCTTGTCCAGAGGCAATATTCCAATTTTTAAATCCCTACCATTAATGGATCCCAGGATGGGGTTTGAGTGTCTGGGTGAACACTATTGATGATTTGGCATGAATTGCACAGAGTACACCTGCAGCATGATGAAAGAATGCTGGAGCAGCCATGATGCATGGTCCTTATGTTATGCAGCCACAGTGACACTAATAAGAGTATGTTGTTTACAAAGTACAAGGCCAAAGCAAGATATTAAGAGTAGCATCCATGTAAAACAAAAGGAAAAAAATAAGTTAAATATTTAAAAAGTACACGTTGAAGTATGAAGAATCTAGAAGTTCTCTTTGAAAAAGTCATGATGGCCGGTAAAGATGAAAACAATGACTGATTTATACGCTGGTCTAGTTAAAATGTCAAACGGATCGAAGGCCACAGATACTGAGTAAGGTCCAGGCATCCAGATCTTGTTAGCAGCGGGCATCCAGGGAGAGCCCCTAATTCATCCCAGAACTCCAAAAGGCAAAACCGAGGAGCATGTGGCTTCTTTATTTTAACCTCTCAATAAGCCCCTGTGAGAGTCCGAGCTGTAGAAGCTGGCTGGTGGGAAGGTGAGCAAGCTGGGGGAAATATTTCAGCAAGTTCTCCCAACACAGTTCTAAGAGGCTGGGGACTACAAGCCAGATTTTAAACAAGGATCCAGTCCTCTTGTTTTGTTGGATATTAACTACACCTCCATGGATATACATACAGCCAGCCTAGAACATAAAAATAAAAGGTGACATACCAAAGCTATGGCACAGGTTACAGCAAAAGTACTCTTGCTGGATATGGTTACATGACACATTCAATCATTAGCAGAAAAAAAATGAAATAAAATGACACATTAGAGGGACGTACCGGGGTAACTGCTGCACAGTGGAAGTATGCTGGTTCAGGCATCAGAGCGGGAAGCTTTGTCCACTGAAATGTCAGCAAGTTTAGCTTCCACAGATCCCCCAAGATTACCTCTCCATTGTAGCCACCGCATATAAACACTTCTAAAAAGGAAGAAGACAGTTCACCAAATATTAGCTAGATTTCCCATTAAACCGGCTGGGTATGTTGCAGATCCCCACCCCCCACTGGTAAATGTAGTAATACAATTATTTCCTCTAGAGACAAAAAGGTGAGGTTGCTGGAGCCTGAACTGCATGTTTGCAGTGTAACTAGATCTCATACTATAATGCAGGGTAGCAAGATAAATATTACCCATCAGGTTCTCTTATGTTTGTACAGCTATCCACTAAGGCCAACAGGACATATTCAAATTTTGATCGGATCTGTATACAATGACATGCATACAGACGTCATTAACCCTAGTTTATTAAATATACAGATTTGTATTGCCGTTTGTGACCCAGTCAGGTGATATGCACTCACTTGCAGTCGTCACTAGCACATAATGCGGGGAAATCTTCCTTCCCAATAGGGACACAGACAGCAATAAAACCCTGACAAAAGGCCTAATCTTTACCTACCCTATGCAAAAAAAAAAGATTTTGTCTGCAGCCAATCGTACGGCAGAAAAACATTAGCGACCCTGTCACCAACTTAAAAAATTGCAGTTAATACATGTACAATACATGTGATCTATTGTGTTTCTATTATGTTAATCGACCTGTAATGCACCTTTAAAATTTTCAGGAAAGTCAGTTCCATAGCACAGCCCACTCCCTCTCCTCTTGTGGGATCATACCATTACTGTCTGTGTTAACCCAGCTACTCTGCCCCTCCCCTTAAACCCCTACATAACCTTTTTATGTAGCTGCCAGAGAAGTGAAGGGGAATATAGCATCATTGGATGACAGCTCTGAGTCTGCTGACATCACATCCAAGATGGCGGCACTTACCAGAAGTTTCAGGACTTTTGGGAGGTCTACACAAGAGAGGTTTTTACAGGTAAAGAACATACAATACATTAAATACACATATAATCATATAAGCTGAAATTAATGATCCAACTACAGGGGCTCTTTAAATTCGATTACTGCCAGATAGTTCAGATTACCTCCCTGCAGCTATTGAACAGTGTTAAACCAAAAAAAAAAAAAAACTCGCCATGTTTTATTTGGACACAACTATGACATCTTCTGGCAGCTGGAAAACCTGGAAGAACAAAAGCAATCAAATAGTATTTGGAGCTCCTTTGCAACATTAAAGTTGACCCAGCATTAAGAAATAAAAGTAAACCCGTCATAAGCAGGCCACCACTACTGCATCTTTGTTGCTTGGCTGTCATGCTGACCTCCTTGTTTCAGTACTTGGTCACCAACCTGAATGCAATATGAACAGGTATGCAGGTTTGGAATGTCAGAGATGTCAACCAATCAGCTTTTTCTCTTCAGTTTATTCAGTTAAGCTTTAAAAATGAAAGAAGCAGATTGGGAAACTTCTTCAGCTGCCTTGAGCAGTGTTGGGCTTCTGCTGTGCTGTCTCAGTTCATGCATTGCTATACACCGTAGCCTCCCATAGGTGGAAACTCAGATAGCTTTGAGTTAGGGAGCACACTAAAAGAAGCGCATTGATGCGGCAGTGTGGCCTTACAAGTATTTGCAAATGTATGCAACTAAGACATCTGTTTTGAATCAGAATTGTTGAAAAAGTTCACCTAGATGGAAAATGTGATAGGAAACCTTTGCATAAAGTGGTAGTATAAGCCAACATTACAGAGTAACCAAACTCACAACAGAAATCAACTCTTTACAGTCAGCCGGATAACAGTACCAAATGTTTGCGTCGTGCGGGGAGGTAGGGGCCGGGCGTCGTGCGGGGAGGTAGGGGGCGGGTGTCGGTCGTGTGAGGTAGGACATAGCGTTCTGCAGTGAGGTAGGGGCGGGTGAGGTGAGGCAAAGGCCAGAGTTCTGCGGTGAGGTAGGCGTTGGTTTAGAACACCCACCTTGTATTGGCTTCTTCTAAAGCTCGCTTAGATCACAATACACATTTGAAGAACAGAGTGCAGCAATAAACCTACCTAGATTTTCATGTGGTTTGGTAGGAATTTCCTCCCAGGTATTTGTTTCAAAATTATAAGCATGGATCTTTTTTGAAAGATGTTGAAGACAAGGGGTCCCCACCACCAACAACAACATTTTCCCCTTTTTCAAAAGTCTTGCGATGGTTGTAAGGTGTGTGCCCAGCCTTACAGTAGATTCAGTGTTGGGACACTGCAGCTTCTTAGCCTGATTAAAGGATTGCTAAAAACAATGAGCAGGCAATGCCTAAAGCCAAAGTTCCTCCAAAATAGCAAAATGACTGCACACTACAAGTAGTATTTCTGACAACAGTTAAGGTGATAAAGTCAAAATGTTTTCAAGTTATTTAAAATGCTGATGATATCACTTACAATGGATGCTGCTCCTTAATGTCTAAGAGTTTGAGTTTTCTGCACAATCAGCTGGTCCCTTGGGCATTGGCCCAGGTAGCCTGGTTTAGGGTGGCTCCTTTGCCTTGCAGGGTCCTATGGGGCCATCCTTGTGTGCACTAGTAAGCTGCGTGGGTCTCTACAAACACATAGGCAAAGCATGGCAAGCCACACCCCTCCCCCCTTCCCTCTTTAAGCTAGTGACTGGACAACTGCTGTACTTTGTGATCTTGTACCGGACAGGAAGCTCAGGGAAGACAAGCTGAGTTTTGGTCTAGGGTGTAAAATAAAAAAAGATCAGATAAATAGCCTTTGAAAAGCATATTTATTGGCTCCGCAATGCATACATTTGATTCAAGATGGTTGACCTCCTAACGCCCATTTTTTATGTTGACCCATGCTCCATATCTTTTTCTTTTGATATTAATAAAAGGCTTTATGCTTTGTGTGTGGGAGTTGATTGATGTGCTTTCCACTTCTACTCATTATGGGAACCACGCTTAGCTTGAAATCTGCTTTCTGCTGACCAATGATACAGTTTTGGAGGGTTTGTTTTATGCTTGCTTATTCTGTGGAGTATTTCCCAGGTAAATTCAAATACTTTGTGACTGTGCAAGAACCAGGCGTTACTTGTTAATTGGTTTTTTTTTTTTCTGTAATGTACAAAACTTTAAGAAAAATTAAAAAATAAAGATACATTTCACCTGATCCTCAGTCCCACAGCGCTGACTATTCACCTCTCTCCCCCTCTGTGGAATGTCCCTCATGTCCAATGCAAGTGAATGGACGCTATGTCGTCACAATTCCCTAGACCACCAGAGCCTGGGGGAGAAGAGGCTGCTGAGACCAGTCTATCAGTCAAGCATGACCAATGATCGGGCAAGTACATCTTTCTTATTTTACACACTAGACCTAAACAAGCACTTAACCCCAGTGCAGGGGTAGCCCCACTGCAAGGGTTAATTTTTTTTCTGCCTTTAGAGTTTGCCCACGTCATCAAAATGGAGCTTATTCACACACACACACACACACACACACACACACACACACACACACACACACACACACACCAACACACACACACACACACACACACACACACACACACACACACACACACACACACACACACACACACACACCAAGATTTATGAACCCTATGTGGCAGTGTGGCCACCCCTTATTACAGGCACATTTGAAATGGAGGCTTGACTTGGCGATAGCTCTTTGGCCTCAGTCCGTGTTTTCAATAGACTGCGCAGAAAGTGAAATAAAAATATGCAGCTACGTGATCAGAGTTACATTTTTCTGTGTTTCACGTTTTAAGTTTTAACAGAGTCTAGGTTGATAGAAATAATAAATACCTTATCTAAGGAATATGCAGTCCAAGATGTTCCACCACCTAGTACATAGATCCTTTGACCATCATGGGCAATTTCATGTCTATACCTAATGAAAACAATGAAACACAAGGTCAGGTGCACTCATCTCCCACATAAAATCTCTATTGCCTTTCTAAGTAGTATAAGATTTGGATTTGCATCACCATAGAATATACTGTACAGCCAAATACCTTTCTTCCGGCAGGTCACACGGTGGGTTGTTTGGTTTAAGCTGAACCCATTCTCTGGTGGAGAGTTCTAGCCTGTGTAGATCTGTACTGTAGATATAACCAGTTGTTCCTCCAAATACATATAGAAAACCATTAATAATGGCCATTGCCTGAAATAGATAACGGAAAATAAAACGTCCAACATTTCTCAGAGAGTAAAGTAATAATCACAGGCATCATATCATCTCTGCATCATATTTTTGGACAAACAGGAAAAAGACAAACCAGGTTCAATTAGCAGACATCTCAACTTACCTATGTAAGAATAAGTACCTGACCTACAACCGTGTTCAAAACAAATGTCCATTTCCTCAATACAAGGACATTTTCTCATGTTTTACCCATTTAAAAACACCAAGTACAGAAAGTACCTGTTGATCTGATAGACATCCAGTGTGATCTTAACTCCCTGTTTGGTCTCGTGACAGTGTCTTTGCTGCAGTAGTATCCCAACCAGTGTTGCTGGACTACAGAACTCATCCGATCTCCTGCTCCTTTGTCCTACTTCAAATGCATACACAGAGTTCCTTCCTAGCAAAATGATGCTACTACCTCGACTCCAAGAGCCAATCCACACACTGTGTATAGGCAAAGGGCTCTTGGCAAGATGCACTTTTTAGGGGTCTAAGTCAATAGAAACTGAGCTCCCAGCAGCTGCCCTGCAATAATTTTACAAGCCTGGGGAACCCTTCACAGGGTTTGAAAGACTGCAGTCCTCATCCTAAAAACACGAGGGGAGGGTGCTCTGTAGTCCATCAGGACATCTTGGAATTTCAATGCAGGAGGGCAGTGTTGCAAACTTACTAGTGTGTCTGTGTCTTAATTTTTCCAAGATATAAAGCATTGATTTCACAACGTGACTGCCTAAATAATATCCGACACTATTGTTACCCGAGCACCTGGTTTCTGACTAGATTTCAAGATGAAAGCATCTACTGGAGGGAAGCAGACACAGCACGGGAGGACAGCAGAGCCAGGAAGATGGTACAACATAAAAAAAAAGTACTAAAATAGTGTGACTGGCTTTAAATCACAGTTTTTGGAAAGCCTCAATATGCTATAATTACAAGTGTATTATTTAGTTTATTATTTGTAACTGCTTCACTCTTGTGTTCTAAAAGCACTCGGTCACAAAGAAAAGCACCTGTGTTCTTAGCATCTAATGAAAGTAGCCATCCCTTGACTCACATGCTGCATAGTTGTTCCAGGGATGTGACTCAGTGAATAGGAGTAGCTTTATTTCCCCAACACTACCCTGTTTCCCCGAAAATAAGACCTAGTACAATTTTTGTGAATTGCTAAAATATAAGACCTACCCGGAAAAAAGACCTAGTTGTGACCATTCCCAGGGCCGGTGGTGGCATAAGGGGGAACTTGAAGAGCAGCAGGAGAGAATCATCGGTGCCAACGAAGCCAGCGCTAGAGGAAGCGAGGCGGCACCAGAGGGAGCAGAGCCGCATAAGCCGATGCTTCCTCTGAAGCGCCGCCTCCTGTCACAGGCGGAGTGATACCAAATGCACTCCGCTTCGCTCATTCTGGTTACCAAATTGCTCTTGGAAAAGTACGGCACCCCTGATTACCATATTTTTGTACATGAATACATATAGACTTTTCTACATGAATAATTGTGGATTGTTGTACATTAACACAAAAATAAGACCTACCCCGAAAATAAGACCTAGTTGTGTTTTTTTGAGCCAAAAAATTTTTAGGCAGTGTCTTATTTTCGGGGAAACACTGTAGTATATGGCACACAAGTTAAGGGAGTTGGTGCTTCCATATGAGCCGGGTCACATATAGAATGTCTTATGATAGATTCCTTTCAAGGTAAATCTAGTTTATGAAAAATAACACAACAAAAATCATCATTAATGAAGATAAACTCATAACACACCTGTCCATAAATGCGGTTGGGTTTCTTTCCTTCACAGTTAAGTTTTTCCCATCTCTTATACTTCACATTACAGACATGAACATCATTACCATTGCTCTCGCCGAATGGGATGCCTGTGCCTCCAAACACCAGGAGGTTGTAGCCATGTAAAACCACTGGAAAGATAAAAACAATGCTGTTAGTTTACCTTGACACATGACAGGGTTTAAAACATTTTTATTTTTTTAATAAACAATCTGATATTACAGGTTTTTGTCATAAAATATCTAGTATTACAAGTAACCTAGTTCTTTCTTTAACCTGGCACACTATTAATATAAACAGATTTGTCCATGACAGACGCAATCTTAAACAGCAGCACTAAGGTAACACCTACAATGATGGCTGAGAACACACATGGGAAGAAAAGATTAAAGCAGAACTCCATCTTTGAACAATGCAAGTATATATACACAGGACCCCTGGCAAGGCCACATAATAGGTTGCAGTAATACTACAGTGTACTATAGTGTCTTCCGGGTCTCTGCTACAGCTGCAATGCTGAGCAAATTCACTGTTCAGTTAAAAACACAGAGTAGCTCACTGAGTGTAGCGGCCAGTCAGAGGATGCCTAGTATTTGTCTCAGATTAACATAAACACCTAGAATATTGCTGTGTGCCCTGCATGAAAACTCAGTGGTAAGCATAATGTGCCTGCCCCTCCTCAGGCCCCATTTCCACTGCGCGATTTGCATATTGCGCGATGCCGCGTTCAAGCTTGCATTGAGCAAGCTTGAATCGCGGCTAAATCCGCTACAAAAAGTGTCCTGCTGTAGCGACACACGACCCGCGACAGCAGGACCCTTTGCCCCATTGGATTGCATTGGAGCGCGATATCACGGGAATTACTGCGCGATAAATCGCTCAATGTGAACGAGTTCTCACACCGAGCGATTTTTGCAGCGATATCGCTCATATTTCCACGCGATATCGCTCTATGTAGCTTCTCCAATCCATGTCAATGGAGCTGTTCACATCTCGTCGCTCAATATCGCTTGTAGCTCCTACATGACCCTTTTTTCGAGTGATTTCGCTCCTGATTGCATACAGCCCAATAGGAAAAAGTTGCGCGACACGTCGCTCATATAAAATCGCGCGATTTTCATGTCGCTCAGTGTGAATGGGGCCTTAGATAGCAATGGCATGCTGAGGAGGAGTCAAACATTGTTCGTTCACATGCGTATGACTGTATTTTTACAGAATGGTTTATGCTGTATAGATGGAAACATACATACACCCCCCCTCCAATACTCACATGACATGGATGCAAGTTCTCGCGGCATATAGCCATCTGTACCCATTTGATGCCATGTTCCTGTTGCAAAATGGTATCGCCAAAGCTCTCTAAAAAGAGGGTAGTCTTCATTTTCTGGCCCACCTGATTCATCATAGTCTGGATTATACCCACCAAACACATATAAATTAGTATTATCTGCCACACATCGGTGCCCACTTCTTGCAGGGGGTGACCTCCGTCCTAGAACACACAAGCACAAGAAAAAAGGATCTTCACGGAGATGGAAGTTAAAGTAGTACACAAATATTTTTACTGATAACCGGCAGTTTCAATAATGAAGACTAGTTTACAAAACTTTGAACAGTGACAAACAAGTAAGGTCTTAGGAATAATTTCTTGACATAACTAGAAGTCAAATGGTCTTCCTCTTATGGTAAACAGATTTATGAAGAGAGGTTGACAAGCAGGGATCAGACTGGTGTCTACTAGATTCCTGTATGGTAAAACAAGCTCGTTTCTCATAGAAGACAAGTCAGCTCCGGAAAACTGGGGAAGAGCAAGGGAAAGCCAGTCTTTAACCTTGAGTAATGAGTGTTGTATTCTTAGGAGAGCAGCTGTACAACTACACTTTATTTTCTCATGAAAAACCTATAATGCTTCATAAAGAAATAACCACCCCGCTTTTTCATTGTTAATTGCTATGGTTTGTATACCTCGTATAGAAAACATGATTAGGACACAGAACAATATTACATATGCAGTATCATTTGACTGATAATCGCTTTTTTCTTTGTCTCTGCCTTTTCCATGTAATATTTCCCACATGCATCACTGTCCCCATATGAACCTCTTACCAAGCCACCCCCTTTTCCAGTTGTAAACACTGCTAAACATTGCCAAAAATATACAGGCTATGAAATAGTTTTTTATCTAGTTGTAAGCTTGAGCCTTATTCCCAATACCTTTAAAAGGGTATGAATGGCAATTATGCATACAACTATTGTTTTGCATTGAAAAACAAAAAAAGAAAAAACATTTTGAAAAGTTGTATAAAAAAGGAAAATATTAAACATTTTGGTAAACATTTCATTTTAAGAAACAAGGTTTCAGACATATGTGAGGACTGCAGAGTGCAGATTTACAGCTGTGAACCAAGACCACAATTTCAGAATCTCAGGGTACACACACACAGCTGAATGAAACAGAAAACTAGTCAGAGGAGGGACACAACCCACTCCTAAGTACAGAGATGCCCTTCTCCACGCCAGTGTAGTAAAGAATCATTATTTCATGCAGTTCTCAACTTTCCTTTCAGTTTAATGACAGGCATGTATGTTCACCACCATTAACCAGTGTCACATACATATTATGTATTATATATACACTGAGTGGCCAGATTATTATGACCACCTGACGTTTGTAGGCAAATTAGCTATAATTAGCTATAATTTTGCGCTGAAGTTGCTAGAGCGCCAGACCATTATAAATAGGGAAGCAGGTTGTTTACCACGACAGTAGAAGTGATTTGTTTCTGAAGATAAGGGTAAACAACGCGATTTAACAGCCTTTGAACGTGGGATGATTGTTGGCGCTCGGAGCCATGGAGCGAGTATCAGCAAAACAGCAGAATTTGTTAAATGTTCAAGAGCAGCTGTTGTTAAAGTGTTTAAAGACTAGACTGTCAGCCGAAAATCTGGGTCTGAACGTGCGAATTGTGGCCGTCAGCGACTAGTCAATGTTAGGGCAGAACGGAGAGTGGCAAGACTGGTACAAGACAACAGAAGGGCAACAGTGCAGTGTCAGATTCCTCGCATCACCTTTCAACATCTCGTGGAGTCATCTTGTGGCCCAACAAAGTACTGATGGGGTGGTCATAATAATCTGGCCACTCAGTGTATA
>NW_017306294.1:995382-1002009 GCF_000935625.1 Nanorana parkeri | reverse complement strand
TATATATATATATATATTCCAGTTTACTCCCAGTCCCCCTACAAAGTCTCACAAATACCTACTGATCCTGCCACTGAAGTCCACTTCATTTAGCTCAATGAGATAGGGTGGTAACATTGCTGCACTGCCCTTGAATTCAGAGCAGAGTTGCCTCTCATGTAAGCTGTGCCTGCTTGCACTACCGTGGGATGGAAAAAAAATGACAAATGTAAAAAGATAGTTTGGTCCAACAAATATTGAATACAGCTGTGACATGCAAATGGCAGCGTCAGAATTTGGTGTTCACAACATGAATACATGGATCCATCCTGTCTTGTGTAAACAGTTGCGGTTGGTGGTGGCTGTGTATGGGGTGCCTTCTGTCTTTGTCAGCTGCAGGGCCGGATTTCCCACAAGGCCAACCAAGGCCCGGGCCACTGGGCAGCAGGGGTGTGAAACCCATATCTCCCGATGCCCAGGACATGTAGTTCTGGGCGCCGGTCGGGTAGTTTTCTACATTTAGTCCTTCTTTGGGCAAGCAGGGCTAAATGTAGAGCGGGGGAAGCTGCCGCTTGTTTTGCACAAGTGATCTTGGCGATGTCGCCAGGATCACTTGTATGCAGGGTAGGAGGGTGTATTGAGGAACCTGGCCTTGGGGCAGCAGAGAGTAAATCCATCTCTGGTCAGTTGTGCCTTAAAAATTCCCCAATGTGAAGGGGGCTCTTGATGTGAAAGAGGGGGCTCTTGATCTGAAGAGCGCTCCTGATGTGAAGGGGGCTTGTGATGTGCAAGGTGGACCTAATGGAGGGGAACTCCATGCCTTTTCTTTTTTTTTGCCTAAAAATCCATACATAATTACATTTTTAGACTGGAGTGCCTTGAGATTTTGTATAATTTTAAAAGGTGGCGTGACTGAAAAAGGTCGAGAATTGCTGGTGTACAAAATGGTTTTCATACCACACATTAAGCCCCTAATACCAAATGAGCGTAATTTGAATGCCAGAGTAGCCAAGTGTTTTTGCTTACACAGTCTACTTTTTCAAAGTTATTTAATAGGTGTACCTAATATGATACTGCTTCTGTAACAATGTAGCCATCCTTACTTCATGTGTGTGCTATGTCAGGGTTCTGTGCAATACTTTACTGAATAGTATATACCCTGGCAAACCTAAACAGGAGAGTGGATTATTATCCTGCTTGGCAACTCAAAAAAAAAAAAAAGGATATTTCAAACTATGATGCAAACTGAAATTGTTACTAGAAACCCTAGCAATCAGCTAGTCTCATGTTATACCTGAGCCGATTAAAAATAAAAGTCTAGATTACCCACATCTTCTTCCAGCTGTCACTAGTGAATACTAGAGTGTGAAAATATTCGAGTGCCCACTGCAAGATAGTCTTATTTCAGACAACTTTTTTACATCATCAACTTCTTTGCTATTAAACAAGCACATAGTTGTTTAAATGCCCACACAACATCAATGGCAAGTTTATGGTAATATTCATAGCCATGCATTAGAAAAGCCAGAGAGTTTCACAAAGATTTGTAAGAGCCTGAGGCATGTTATGTTTCTATACAGCAGATATCAGAAGTAATCTAGAAGGCAACTAAAAATAGCTCAGATCAACATGCAGCTGCAGTTTTCTGTTTTGCCCCCTGTCAGCACCAGGTGTCAGTGGTCCCAGTTGCATTTCACAGGGTTTTCAGGAGCGGTCTCCTTCTGGTAAATACACTATACATGATCCCTCAAAATGGCCGAGTGGATAAACCCCTGAAAAGCAGACTGATATTTTTCAGAGAAGTAGTGACTTAGGGGAAATATGGGAACTTCTATTTGGTGATCTCTTTCTGCAATTGATGTTGGCTAGCTGTCATGATAGACACTCTAGTTTTGTCACATCCAGTCACTGACTTAGAACAATACTGCCAAATGGGATCTCTGACGTCACACACTGCACGCCTGTTTTGGATCAGTGACTTCATCTTAAAGCGACACTAAACTCAGGAGTTACATTCAAATACCCTAGCTATTAACAAAAATGTATCTAATTTGTGTATCATGCGGCTGTAGATCCTCCAATCATCTCTGAATTCATGCCGACACTGTCCTTAATTCTGGAGGGCGGCTACTTTTGTTCCCTATAGTCCCTGTGTGTATTGTAAAGTAGCCACCGCTCTAAATTCACTCGTGTGATAGACTACAATCTCATGGTTAAATATATAGATCTGGGTAAAGCTCCTCTTTAATTGCAGGAGTCAGAGGAATTCATGAGACTGAGGCGATTGGCCCCACCAAGGGCCTTAGGGGATCAGGAAGGAAATTTGTTTCCCCTATTGGAGCAAATTGGACCATGCTTTATAGTTTTTTTATTCCTTCATCAACTGTGGGTATAGGGTTTTTTTTACTCTATTCATATAGCTGTGCAACATTAAAACAATTTATTGAGCATAAATGTACAAAGGGTCCCTATTAAAAAATTGCTAATAAGCACAATCCTAAGCATTCTCTTCATATTATATGGTCCTATAATAAATTGAAGGCTGTGATATCAATAAGCTGTAATCCTAATTGAATGCAAACGTGGTCAGGAGAGTGTTGGACACAAATCTGAAAGCCATTTTTAGGTGGGAGCAAGCCATGCATTTCAGGCTGGTGTTCATAGGTACACAGAAAAATGATTCAGTGAAACTTCTGTTTTGGACCTCCTTTGTGAAGAATAAAGCGCATCTATAGCCAAAACCTTTTGATAGAATGGGAAAGGATTAAAAGCCACTGTCAGGTTTTACTATCCTGGGAACAATATTTTACCAGAGACAGTGTAGAACAGGGAAACAGACCATATAAAAAAAAAAAAAAAAGCTGAAAGAGGTTCTAGCCTTCTAAATATAAGGCTGGCCATACACATAATATAAGGCTGGCCATACACATAATATAAGGCTGGCCATACACATAATACAAGGCTGGCCATACACATAATATAAGGCTGGCCATACACATCTATTTTTTCCAAGCAACCCGCGGGCTGAATGAAAAAAAATGGTCCCGATTCCTCCATCAACACAAACAGCGTGTCGATCGAGGAATCACGTTGTTTGCATCATATTCTGACAGGTGATGCCGCCACCTGTCAGAATACCTGACCAGAGCTGGCAGCTCATTGGCTGTCGGCTCTGATGGATCGAACATTTTCCAACTGGTTCCTTCAATCAGCTGATCGAGGGATGCCTATCGAAAGGGTGCGCCGACAGCAGCACACACTGTGCAAATTTTGGCCGGCCGAAATTCGAACAGTGCACATTGTCACTAAATTTTGGGGTTTAATAAGGAGTTGCGCTAATATTGCGCAACATAAAAATTTTCAACTACCACCATTTTATTCTATAGGGTCTTGGCATTCAGAAAATATATAATGTTGGGGGGTTTTACGTCATTTTCAGGCCTAAAATGTGGAATATAACATGGGTGCAAAAATGGAAAAAAGGGCCTCAGTCATGAAGGGGTTAATTCTGTCAGTGTTGCTGTTGGACAGATTCCGCTACTTCCGGTCTGGTGAGAAGGTTGTCACCAAGACAGTAAGGGGAAGTATTTTCAGAGCCCTTGACAGCAGTAAAACCTGACAAGGGTTCTAATCCTTTCCCTGTGTCCATGTTTGGGCTAGATACCCTTTAAAATGTGATAAGCACCAACTAGGGAGCAGCCAACAGCAAAAGTTAACCCTAAGCTGCAGGTTGCTCCCAAGCCATGGGTTGGAGATCAAAACAAGCCTCGTCAATGTTAGAAACATGAGCAGTAAAAAAAAAAGGCAATTTTCTGATCATCTCATTGTTCACTTCTATGGAGGAGCCTTGCATGTGTAGGAAGTGTGATCAGTCACAAGACTTAAGTCATTTGTGTAGCATTCATAAAAGACACACACAAACATCCACACTCAATTAACAGTTTTTGACTTTACACGCATATTTAGCTGGCCATACACTGTGCAAATTCATTCAGTGCGTGGCCCTGTCAGCACCCTCCCAGCTGGCATCCTTTGTTTAGAAAATGGAAGGAGCCAGTTGCAAAATTTTCAGGTGTACGGTGACAGCAGCCAATTGTTCCGGTATTCTGACAACAGCACATCTACCTCTGTCAGAATACAACAGCAGGGTGGGAGATTCCTCCATCCATGCTGTTTAGCGTGGATGAAGGAATTTTATATATATATTTTTTTTTTTTTTTCTTTCGCCTGCAGGTTAACCAAACAGATCTCTCTCTACCTCCCTCCCTCGTACGGCCAGTTTTAGGCAATCCCCTCTTTGATATTCCTGATCAAAACAGCCATAGAAGGCAGAGGGACCGTTTGGGGTACTGGGGAATGTAGCTAAACTGCTGCCCTTTCATTAGTTAATGGTGCCTCTTCTGTATGCATACCTAAAATATAAAGAGTGTAAATTCTGGCCGGACTCTTCAGTTACCCTAAAGGAGTATTGCCAGAGTTTCTTCTGCAAAGCAGTGGTTGCACAGATTGAGCCAAGAACATCATGGATTATGACTGTTCTGGGGACCTGCCTCCCTTGCTTTCCAAAACACACACATTGTATTGCAGTTTTGGCATATTTTTTTAAAAAGCAGCCATGAATAAGTGACAATGACTTTTATAACACTACAGGTGATGAGAAGGAGGTGGTCACAGGAGGCAAATCTGAATGGAAGCAGCCAAAACTACAAAAACACAAATTGATCTTGTGTGTTCAACTTCATCCTAAAATGAGATTTCTGCCACTTATGTGCAGCAGCACTTTTCTACCATGGAAGATAATGAATGCTGGAGTTTGGACTGATACCCTTTATTACCTAACAAGTCATTGAAGTTCCAAGCTTTCAATACAAACCAGGTTTCTTCACCAGATATTATACACTGGCACAATAACTGATGTAAAAACATGTGTAGAATGCCTGATAAAGAAACCCAAAAGTGTGTTTTAAAAGCTCACGTCATTACCGACTTTGGGAAAGCAACATTCATGCACTTTGGTTTGAAAACTTTTGGCATAAACCTTGACTTCCCCTTTTAACTACAATTACCAATTAGGCTACAAGAAAATGTCTATTTTATGTTTTTATACAAAGCTGACTGATTACGCTTCAATCCCTGCCCCAAAACGTTTACAACCTTTATATAATCACACGCAAACACAGCAGGACAAGTCTAAATTAAAGCCGTTGAACAGGTTTGCTTTAAGGGACATAAAACACACTCAGTGTCCTTGGTGGGAATCAAGAGATACCTCCCCACTAAATGGCTGGCACTAGAAAGCACTTACTCAGCAGGACTACAGACTGAAGGAGAAAAATGACACTGCATCAGTTTCATCCTTGGAGACCTTGTTGCCCAATCAGCATGCCATACTGCTGCATTTCCCTTCCTGCCTTGATTCAGTCAATGTGAAGCATTTAAAGAGACATGAAACTCAGGGGTTAAATCCTAAAAATACATTCAAGTACCTTAACTATTAACAATACTGGATCTTATTTGTGTATCACTCAGCTGTAGATCCTCAAATCATCTCTGAATTTGTGTCCTTCCTTCTGGAGGATGGCTACTTTTGTCCCCCATGGTCCCTGTGTGTGTTGTAAAGTAGTCACCACTCCCAAGCTAATCAAAATTATTATTACGATTATACAGGATTTATATAGCGCCAACAGTTTGTGTTTGGCTAAATGCCGAAAGTGCCATTTTCCTGCCGATACATCGGCGCATCCGTGCTTACTTTCCTCTCCGCTGGGCGCTGCTCTGTGTACCAGCGGGGAGGAGAGAAAGTGACAGCCATTCGAGCGCTGCGAGAGGAGAGCACTGTGAGCAGCCGGTGTCTCTCCTCCCACACCGCTCAGCCACCTATCACAGTCCGGCAGAGCGGTGTGGGGGAGGAGACAGGTGGCACTGTCACAGGAGGCGGAGCTCTCCTCCCTGCTCGCTCAGCCTCCTGTGACAGCGTGTCAGAGAGGAGAGCGGGTACAAGCAGTCAGTGATCGCTGAGTGTTTGTAGATAATTGAGGACATGGTATGTTTACTATATCCTCAATTATGAATGAATGGGAAGTGATCTACATCACCTCCTGTTTATTCATGATTGTAGTTATAGTAAAGATACTATGCCCTCATGTTATAAATGAACAGGAACACTCAGTATAGAGGATTCCTGTTCAATTATAACAGGGGATACAAGAGATGTGTTCTCAATCTCTTTTTCTACTTTAAAAAAGGGATATATCAGGGGTCTGTTTATACCCCTAATATTTCCCTGAAGCCCCTAAAAGTAAAGTAACAAATACAAATATTTAATAAAGAATTTGATAAAAATAAATATAAAAACTTTGTTTAAAAGTTTATAAAAAATGAACATACAATGCCATTATAGAACATAGAATAAAACATAGATAAACTTAAATGTTCTATAATGGCATTGTAGTACTTTCAGGTGGACAGTAAATAATACAGCTTCATAACATAGCTAGGGAACTACAAGTCCCAGCATGCCCTCATTGCCCCTGTACAACAACCAAATATTGCAGTTCCCTGGGCGATGTGTGTGTGTGTGTGGGGGGGTGTACAGGGACAATGATGGCATGCTTGAACTTGTAGTTCCTTAGCTGATATATATGTGTG
>NW_017306294.1:992850-995281 GCF_000935625.1 Nanorana parkeri | reverse complement strand
GGGGGTGGGGGGGGGGTACAGTTTAATGGGTCCGGACTTACTTTCAGATCGATTGTTGGCGGGCCAGCGGCCAGTGAGGGAGCTCACAGTAAGAAGAGCAGCGGCGTGCACGGCATCAGCGCCCTGTGCGGTGGGCGTGGCTTAAGCGACGGGAGCAGCGTTTGCAGATAATTGTAAGGTGTATGGGCACCTTAAGTCTATCTCACATGCATACGAGGGCTGATTAAGACAGGAGCCAATTAACCTTCCAGCATGTCTTTAGAGTGTGGGAAGAAAAATAAAATAGCTGCAGAAAACCCACACAAGCACAGGGAGAACATGCAAGCGCCATGCAGATAGTGTCCCAACATATCCAGTTTGGATACAGTGGGATAGTGTTAAAACCTCTGAAAGGTTTTTATTTGTGGCTGTGACCCTACTGAGATTTTCAATCACTTCCTGTCCCTTTGACACCATACAAGAAATGGAAGGAGTGGATGTTACCAGGACAGGAAAGCATAAGCAAGTATAAAACACTGTTAGACGTTCCGGTGCTTCCTCATACTTTTAAAAAACGAGGTTTTACTTGTGTCTCTCTAGGCCAGATTTACCCTCACCTCCGGTTCAATACTCACAAAGCAGAAACAAAACCCTGTAGAGGCTATAACTCTTTCCTGTTCTACACAAAAAATAAACAAACCACATATTAGCTGAAATTAGGCTTTAACAATAGTCAGTCCAGCAGAAAAAAATAATATGTATGCTCCTACTTCATTGAAAACTTGTTCAGCAACCTCCAGTTGAATGATTTATTAATTTACCCATAATATGATCCAATCTAATTAAATGTAATCACCCCATCATTCTAAAATTGTGCTACTGCAGCAAGGGAAGGACTGTATAGAAATTCATTAGGGCACATGTCATAAATACTAGATTTCCAGTACTATATAAAATGGAAAGCTAAAAAACACAAAGCAAGAGTACCAAAACCAGATATGGGTCTTGTGTTATATAGAGTATTTTGAAACCTCTAGGAAGGAAGAAAAGCCAAACACAAGGAGCAGAGAAGGAATAATGCAACAAGACACCAGGCCTGCACAGTTTTACTTCGAATAGACAGACCCACTAAGTCCATCAGTAAAACGTTGGGTGTGTTTAATACACAACATCCTTCATACTTCTTATTGTCTGTGCTATTTGTAAAATGATCCCACGCAGGTCTTCATTTTATCTACTGTACATGACTCAAAGTCTCTTAGAAAGCTAAAAAAGTGAAATTATTCTCATATGTTTCATTGGAGTTTTCAAGAGTGGTGCTTGTAAAGCAGACTGTAGGGTTTTTCTCCTTTATATGAAGCTTATTAATACAATACATAATACAGGAGAATAGTGCCTGCCAACAAACTATCTTAACCATATTGGTACTGCGGTGGAATTACATCAAGATTAAAAAACAAACAAACATACAAATTAAAAAAAGCACACACATTGGGGGGAATTTATACAAACTGGAGCAGTTGCCCATGGCAACAAATCAGCTTCTCTCTTCAGTTTGCTCAGGTAAGATTTGAAAATGAGACAGAGAAGCTGAATGATTGCAGTGCAAATCTGCTCCAGTTTTGATAAATTCCCCCCACAGTGACTGGAACCTTACTTAATACTGTCTGGAAACTACTTGAAGAATAAAAGTGTATAGAGTCAACCAACAGCAGCATAAACACAGAGAAGCTGGAAACAGAACACAAAACAGAAGCTAGAAGGACAGAATGGTATTAAACACCAGACAAAGACATAGTTGAACTGTGTGCATGGCTGGTAATCATCACCCACCTTCTCTTAAAAACCTGCTAGGGATCCTGATGCTGGGACAGGACTGAGTGAAGAGTCGCCTAACGGGAAACCAGCGTACCTTCTTCTTAGAGCCTGTTACCACAATTACCAGCAATGAGTCAGACATACACAACACAGGGCATCAACAGACAGCAACATGATCAGCAATAAGGAGCTGGGCAAAGGCCGACATCCTCACTAGTACTTTAGGAGGGAGCAATAAATGAATGACTTGTTGTAGGGTCAGGGAGACTATGCAAACTTCAAACAGTCAGAGCGTAATGTCAGACACACACGACCCAAATTGTTAGCAATAGAAAAATGACGTCAAAGCATTACTAACAATTTTGTATGGATTGAGGACTGACCAACAATGAAAAGAACTAACTGCTATCCCCCTTAGGATGATGGGAGGATAACAGGCAACATTCAAAAAGGGAGTTTTCCTCATTTCAAAGTAAAGAAAATCATTAAAAGCTTGTAGCAGACATCTTTTGGATTTACACCAGAGAGATTTGCCACACTTTTTAGTCTTATTGAATATTTTTGCTACACGAAACCCAACAAATGGCCAGCGAATTTGGCAAATAGGGGAAGCTTGTTTTTTTTTTTGGGGGGG
>NW_017306294.1:942414-992750 GCF_000935625.1 Nanorana parkeri | reverse complement strand
TTTTTTTTTTTTGGGGGGGGGGGGGGTGTAGATATATCTATATATATTAGATTATACTAGAACTCAACAAATTATTACAGTTGAGTTCTATTCACCTGCATGTACAATGGTCAAGTCAATCACTTGTAATATTTAGGGACTGCCAAATAATAAGCAATATTCCCAACTGTACAATTTTTCAATTGCTGTATTCAGACAGATCCATTATGTCCATTTTCACAAAACAAAAACAAAAATCTTTTGGCCGAGTACAGAAGCACAATGCTGTTCTCCAGAATTGTAAAACACTTTATTCCTATAAAAAAACTTTTCATTATAAATTATATAACAACTAAAAATCGACACGAATTGTGTTAAATAATACCACCAAAATAACCCATACTGCACTAAAAAAAAAACAGAAAATAAACCACAAGATACTCAGTTTCATACATAAATACTCTTCTTAATACATTAAAAACATCTAAAATCAGGGGTAGCCAAACTCCGCCCCTCCAGCTGTGGTGGAACTACAAATCCCATGAGGCATTGCAAGATTCTCACAGGACATGACTCCAGGAGAGAGATGCATCATGGGATTTGTTGTTCACCACAGCTGGAGGGCCGGAGTTTGGCTACTCCTGATCTAAATGCTCCTATACTGCTGCTAATGCATTCAGTAAGATTGGCATGGTATAACTAAAGAGAGGCAGGTGCTCTATTTCTGTCTATATTGAAATAATATTTTGTGGCTGAGAATATACCAGCAAATTTTGATCAGGAAGTAACCAGTGGGAATAAAGATGGCCACAAGAGTAAGCTCAATCTGCTGATGTGATCATATTGTTTTTCACAATTCTACTACAAATACAGGATGTGCTCACATAAAACACACCATATAGTTTCCCTTTAAAGCAATCACAGTATATAACTATTTAGTCATCCGATTGTAAATATTCAAAAGGATCCTAGTTCAAATACATCAAATAGGAAATCCAACAGAAAAAAATGACAGGAAATAATGGGATTTTGTTGTTTGAGTGTTTTGCAGAGCGCAGGAACGCGCTACAAAACACCCAGGTGTGAACCGGGCCTAAGTGTAAGGCAATGTTGGAGGTCTTGTTTCTGTATAAATAAAATGACTAGATATTTAAGTTAGTGATGAGGTTCCCGATTTGGATCAGAGTCTTTGCCCTAAATAGAAGCCACTGACACCCCACACATCAAGCACCTTTCTCTTTGAGACCATGGCTGGTTAAACTTAAATATTTAACTCTTTTTTCAATAATGAATCCAGATCAAACAAATATACATTGTCCGGCAAAGAACGGATTTATATTTTGACCCACTTACAGTCATGTCTCCAAACAGCTCCAACTTTCTCAGCTCCGCTTCCCTGACCTTCCTGCTGAGTATAAGACCACAAGGGACAGAGCAGCCTGCAGCAGCTGTCCATCTACTAGCTTGTAGAAGGGAGGAGGGAGAAAGGAGGAAACTGGCTTGCCCTGCTGTGCCTGTGTCTTTGTGGAGACACACACAGATGACTAGCACACACAAAGATGGCTCCATTAGGCCAGTGTTCAGGGGACCAGCTAATTCTGCAGGAAGCTGAAACTTTTAAAAGATCAGGGGGACCATCCATTAAGTGATTGCATCAGCATTTTAAATGGCTTAAAGCATGTTGACATTAATATCACTTTAATTCAATGGCCAAGTTGTCTTTTCTTTTTTTCAGTCAGGTGCCTGCTAAATGTAGCCCCTCACAATCAATATAGCCCACCTCCTAGATCTTCCTGTGCCTTTACCTAAAAACGTAAAGTGTATGTAAACTAACAATTAACCTCTTATTTGCTCCCTTTTGGTCTGAACAATATGCAATCGAATTGTGTGTGGGTTTTTTTTTGTTTTGTTTTTTAATAATTGTTTTCAATAATTGCATAAATTTTTTTTTAAAGGGATTTGGTTCTGCCAGAAATCCAGTGCTGCCCTGTGCAATCTGAACGGTCATCAGCCCTGCCTGGTTCTCTTCTGTGAATTCCAGAATGTCTCGCCCTATGTTATGGAGATGAGGAGAGGAGTTTTAACATATTTCCTGTCCTGGGGTAAGAACACTGCTTCTCCATATATACAGTACAGTGAATGAGTGGGGTCACCCTAAGTGTCACTGGCAGGATTACCAGGTCAAAATAAAAGGAAAAAAGAAAAGTGAATGCAGCCACCTCATCCAAGGACTGAAAAGCTGCAATATATTTGTTTTTGGGTTCAGATAAAACTTTAACCTTCACAACGTCTGTTTCCTACATATCTACACAACGTAAAGATACTGAAAGACAATGTGTAATACAGTCACAGCTCCTAACTTGATTTTGTAATTAAAATGTTCTTTGCATTTGTGGTTTATACAAATTCACGCAAATATTCTGTCAGTTTTCTATCTAGATCTTTACCTGTTCATGTTTTGCAATGCAATTTTTCTTTCTACTGTATTTCAATGTTTAAAGTGGCTAAAATAAAAGTATAGGTACGCTCCTTACAGGTACAAAAATCTAAACCCCATCTCTAAAATCCCTTTATAAACTGAAAGTGTTAAAGTTGAACTCCGTGCTCCCACTAAATAAATCGCTGGCATCCTTTTACTAACCTAAGTCTACAGACACATGCTGTTCCAGTCCCACGTCTTCTATCTTCTTCTGTTTATACGAGGCGAGGTGCTTTAGGGGTATGGAACTCATTTCCTGCTTAAAGTGGACAATTCCAATTGGCTGTCTAGATGCCGAGTTCTCTCAGAATCTAGAAGAGGGTGATGACAGCAGTAAAGAACCGACAGAAAGCGTCAGGCGCAAGCACATCTGCAGCATTGGATTATGGGCCCCCACACAGAGTCCACGAGGAACATTAACGGGAGTTAACATAAGATGGTTAAATAGGAAAAAAAAAAAGGAAACACTGGAAAGGATAGAGAGGAGTGGGGAGGGAGTGGTGGGAGGGTCATTTTTGCACATAAATGGGCTTTAATGTCATTCTCAATATTTTTAAGTCTACCCAGTGGTACTCCTACATTGTCAGACTGTCATGTTGGCTTCCTATAGAGACTGCAAGTGGATGTTTCAGTACATACATGGTCCAATGTAATCAATGTCAGGAGGCTAGCATTGAAAAACTTCATGCAGCCTTCGCTGGAATGCATGCATGAAGACAGGAAGTGGCTGCAGAAACATACATGAAAATATTTTTTTGGGGTAAAAGAGGAAGTTTTATGGTACACAGTGGTTATAGAAGAACTGAAGTCCCATAATGAAATAAAACAAAAACACTGCTAGAAAAGGTTTCTTTTTGTAGAAAAGATATGCAAATTCTCTTTTGTCAAATATTTCTCCTTTTTTTTTTGTACGTTGCCATGCAGTCCACAGTCCCGGCATTCATAAAACAATAAAATGGAGTTGAAGAAGATGATACCAGTAGGAGACAGGGTAGTAACTGGAGCACAGAGCGGTCATTTCTGGAGGAGTGCATTGTGTGAGGCAAGTGTGCCATAAGGCAAGAGCCAATCCTCGCCCAGCAGACTTCTACTTTAAACAAACAAAAGCCATTCAATTAGGGATAACATTTACATAAAGTGACACTAAACTCAGGATATGTGAATTTATTTTTTAGATTAAGCTCCTAACAAAAATGTACACTACATACAAAATCTTATTTGTATATCACACGGCTGTACATCTCTGAATTGGTGCTGACACTGTCCTTTCTTCTGGAGGGTGACTACTTTTGTTCCCCCATGGTTCCTGTGTGTGTTGTAAAGTAGCCACCACTCTAAACTCACTCCTGTGATGGAATACAATCTCAATACAGATTAGTAAACTAAAACGTGAGATTGTAGTCGATCACAAGAGTGAGCTTGGAGCGGTGGCTACTTTACAACAGACGCAGGGACCATAGGGAACAAAAGTAGCCACCCTCCAGAAGGAAGGACAGTGTCAGCACCCTGTCAGAGATGATTTGAGGATCTACAAGCTGAGTGATACACAAATAAGATACATTTGTGTTAATAGTTAAGGTACTTGAATGTATTTTTAAGATTTACTTAAACAGTAGGAAAATAAAAAACTCACATCTGTTTTGTTTTTCTCCTGTGTCCTGGTTGGGAGATTTACATTCAGTCCCTGTCTTGGGAAATAAGGTAGTGAGATAACATCTCCCCAAAGTGAAGGGAATTCCCATCTTAGATAGCCATCAACAGAACATTTATAACCATTGGAAGATTTCTCCTTACTTTCTATTTTCGTGAAAAGGGTCATCAGGACAAAAAGGGGGAAATGTCCTCAGCAGGGACACAGACCACAATAAAAATGTGTCAGATGGCCACATCCTTCCCTACTCCATCCCCCCCAAAAAAGTATTGCCATTGCACTCACTGGAACCCTAAAATTTTCGATTGGGCATTCCAATATGACGGCTTTTATATTTCCCGTGCACCCCCACCATCCCGACATCCTGCTTTAATACGGAGAATTACTTTACCTTTGTGTACAGCTCTATGCCAATATCTACAGTCAAGTTGTATGAATTTTGATTTTTTTTTTTCTTTAAGGTTCTACAGCAGTAGATTTGGATGATGGGGAACATGGTAAAACTGCTACAAAAGTGAGGGTTAGATAAAGGAGAACTAGGTGGCGAGTGATTTCCACTCATCCTCATAGTTGGAGCCGACATGCGACACTGAAACGGCTCTATTGATCGGAAAGTGAGCGAACATAGTCGTTCGCTCACTTTCCGATCATCTCTCTGCAGAGAGTGGTGAATGTCAGTCACGGCTCCCCGCAGGGATTCCCCCCTCCACTCTCTGATCCTGCAGCGCTGACAGGAGGAACGAACAGAGGGGCGGGGCACAGCTGGCTCTGCCTATCTAATCAGCCAGCTGGATCTCAACAGTATTGTCGGGATCCGTCCCAGCTGCGGCACCCCCAGTATGTAGAGAGCTATATACCGAGCTTTGGGTCACTGGAGGGGGTTAGTATATGTCCTCCCGTGACTTAAGAGATCTATGGGATAGAAAGTTACCCTATTAGTTCTCTTTTAAATAAACGTGGAAACCCCCCCAACATTTGCAGTGACGGGCTGAGAGTTCAATGTTACAACCAAGTTTGTTTTATATCTCACCTGCCTGCATGTTCGCTATATATTAGCAGAGTATAACCTATAGGTGGCTGTGGTGAATAAGGGGCTAGATCACCGGCTGTAATGGGTGTACAGAGTTTTAGGGTGCTGCCAATATTGTCACACAGACTCCATGTGAAGTCAAGTTCAGACATGAAAAATGCTTTTGGTAGAGCTGTTCTTTACAAACCGGTATATAAATTTCATGCTCAAAGCGCAAGCAGATTATCGCAGAATACAAAATGTGCTTCAATTCCACTTATTTTATGAATCGTTACCTTTATTCTTCAATTGTTCACTGATAAAAAGACACAAAGACATTCCCCTTGAAGCATGCAAACACAGGTTTCGTAATTGCTATTCATTGCTCTTAGCAGAATAATAAGGTCAACAGTACAAGAGGGTACAAAAGTACAGCACTGTTGACACTACAAGTACACCAGACATACATTAAAGTAAATATTTTCTGTATTGCACTGGCCAAAAAAAAGTGTGATTTTCTTGCCAAGAATAAAAAGTGCTGCCAGGGCACGAGGAACACTTGGGTACTTTATGCCATTACACAATGAGGACAGCCTATTGTCTTTATTCAAAAAGATATGAGAACACAAAAACCTTTCTGTCACTCATTGGTAGCGTTGGCTGTAGCCATTTATAATCAATCAACTATGTTTACTCTTTTCCAATCATGACAAAAGAAACTACCCAAATGACCCTGATCAAAAGTTTACATACCCCAGTTCCTAATACGGTGTGTTGCCCCCTTTATCATCAATGATAGCTTGAAGTCTTTTGTGGTATGTGTGGATGAGGCTCTTTATCTTCTCAGATGGTGAAGCTGCCCATTCTTCCCGGCAAAAAGCCTCCAGGTCCTGTAAATTCTTGGGCTGTCCATCATGAACTGCACGTTTGAGATCTCCTCAGAGTGGCTCAATGATATTGAGGTCAGGAGACTGAGATGGCCACTCCAGAACCTTCACTTTATTCTGCTGTAGCCAATGACAGGTCGACTTGGCCTTGTGTTTAGCATCATTGTCATGTTGGAATGTCCAAGTAGGTCCCATGCGCAGCTTCTGGGCTGATGCATGCAAATTGTCCTCCGGTATTGCAAAAGTCGCCGGGAGTCTGTTTAAACAGCCCCGATGCTGGCGACGTACACTGTACGTCGTCAGTCACGAAGGGGTTAACCTGAAGTTATTTGTGCGTTTTTCTTTGCATGCCGAACAATTTTCCTGGCAGTTGTGGCTGACAGTTTAGTCGGTTTCAACAGAACCCCTCATGTTCCACTTCTTGATTAGAGTTTGAACTGCTGATTGGCATTCTCAATTCCTTGGATATCTTTTTATATCCCTTTCCTGTTCTATACAGTTCAACTACCTTTTCCCGCAGGTCCTTTGACAATTCTTTTGCTTTCCCCGTGACTCAGAATCCAGACACGTCAGTGCAGCCCTGGATGAAGGACGCAAGGGTCTGTCAGGAGGCCAGAAACTCATTGGCCTTTTACACACACTACATGCAAACAGATCACAGGTGAGGATGGTTCCCTTTAATAGCCATTCACACCCCTTTGTGTCAACCCGTCTGCATTTTATCAGGCCAAAATCACCAGGGTATGTAAACTTTTGATCAGGGTCATTTGGGTAGTTTCTGTTGTCATTATGATTGGAAAAGAGTAAACACAGTTGAATGATAATAAATGGCTTCAGCCAAACACTACCCATGAGTGACAGAAAGGTTTTCGTGTTATCATTCATATTCTCTGAAAAATGGCCAGGAAATCATAAATTCTGCCAGGGTATGTAAACTTATGAGCACAAGTGTGTATCATAATACAACAGTTCTGTTCTTGGGTTTAGATATGCTTGAATTTTTATGGCATTAATATTTTATTATTATACATATTTTCAAAGGATCCTCTAACACATGAAAGGATTATATTGACATGGCAATCTCAGTGTTGAAAGGATAGAATCCATTAACGGAGATCGTGACACCCCCAATGAATGACTAGAAATCCATGGCTACTGACCATTATATATTTCCAGTTTGCTATATGCAATTTAGAAAAAAAATAAAACCCAAAGAATGATTCAATGCAACAAAGTCACAAATGAACTCTTTACAAGACATCAGACCTCATTGTTCTGGACACGACGTTCCAGGTGATATTTAACTGTGAGCCATCTGTATGCTATCAAAGTCTGATTCACATAAACACTACCAACAGATGTGTAAACAGAGGTGGAGTCTGTATACGCAAATCCAAAATGGTTCTACAAGGCTATCTGATTTTAACCCTTTTCTTAGCACTAAAAACAAAAAAAAAGTCATTCAGATCAGTTGAGCCAAATGTAATGAAACACAATCAGAATATAATCATTACGGAGCAAGAATAATGAAGTGTAAACGTAGTATAGTAGATGGCCTATCTGAAAACAAAAGCTGGATGCAACCAAAACATTAATAAAAACAAGACTAAAAGGAATTCAGACTGTTCACTTAGCACAGTGCATGTTCACTAAGCTTGCCATGTACTGTAAATACTGTAAAGCTGTGCTCGCTTCCAATCATGTGCCAGCAAAAAGTCTGCTTTTCATTTGCAAATGCATGTAAACACAGCTTCACCTTATCTACCAAGCTTAGTGAACATCACTTTGCTCAGTAAACAGCCTCTGCTCCTTTAACCACTTGAAGACCGTGGTGTTAAACCCCCTTCCCATCCAGGCCATTTTTCAGTATTCAGCGCTGCGATACTTTGACTGACATTTATTTAGTCATGCAGCGCTGTACTGAAATGAATTTTATACAATTTTTTGGGGGAAAGATAGAGCTTTCTTTTGGTGGTATTTATTTTTTAATATATTAAGGAAAAATTACCGAAATGTTTTTTTTTGTTTGTTTTTTTAAACGTTTCCCCTATACTAAATGATAAAACATTACCCAAGTTTTTGGTAAAATATAAAAGTCGGGGTCAAGTCAGGTAAATAGACACCAAACACGTCAAGCCTTAAAATTGCATGCCAAACCTTAAAAAATTCCAATACCATAGGCGATGCTTTAAAAGCTTTTACGGTTCATCAGTTTAGTGTTATCAGTGATCGGTGGCCATAACATGATTGCTCTCACTCTGACGTTCGCGACGATATCTAACATGTGTAGCGCAATTGTCATTTTCGCACACTGGCGCATCAAACGCATATTTACATTTATATGTGTGTAAATGTGAGGGGACTTAAACATTTTGGGGGGTTTTTTTTTAAACTTTTTTTACACTTGTTATTGCTATCACATAGGGGGATAACAATCCCCCTATATAATAGCAAAGGCACACTGACAGGTCCTCTTTATGGAGGACCTGTCTCTAAGACCCCTAATGTCACATGGGGACCCCAAAAGAAGCTGATGAAGCGGAGATCTGCTTCATCAGCTTCTTCTCTCTGGCTATAGCGGCCAGATGACTGACAGGTGAATGCGGAAGTGAGAGGGGCGCGCGAGCAGGAAAAAAAAGCTGTCTGATGACAGCAACCCGCCCGTGTGAGTCTGCTGGGTGGACGGCAGGAGGTTAATACATCAACCCTGTAGTGTCTTTCAGGCCTCTTTTTACCATTCCTCTGCCTGTGTTAATCCAAGACCACCATAGTGCTTCTATTACTCAACCAGTTAACATAACCAGTGAATATCACATATACAGGGTTATATTTTAACATTTTAAATAGGGATACACCAATATTAGTATCAGTATTGGTGCCAACTCTACCTGTACTCACCCAAATGCTCCCGATGCCTGTCCCGATACCGGAACTTTAAGTATGAGGAAGCCAGGTGGCGAGTCATTACACACTGCCCGGCTTCCTGATTGGATCCATGCTCCTTCATTGCAATACCTTTTCTGAAGCAGTGACTCAAAGCCAAAAAGGGCCAGCATGATAGTTAGCATTTTCAAGGGGTCAGCAGAGGCAGAGCAGATTTACTATTAAAGTGTATTTCCACTTTTGCAGTCAAATTTAAGAAAATCCCTCAATATGTTATGTGTTTCTATTCACACAGTATACTAAAAAAAAAAACACAACGTTTTAGATGTTTTGTTAGAGCAGCCAAGATGGCTGATTCCAGGTTTTTCACAGCCCCGTCAGAGTGATCTGTCCCAATGGAAAGTCTTGAAATTTGAGGATTGCTCTATGTGAATGGGAACATGTAACAAATATAAAATGGGTGTTATCCCAATCTGGCTGCATAAGTAGAAATACACTTTAAAGTAGAACTGAAGCCAACTTGTTTTGACAAGCGTAAGGGAGGGTTATACCCCTCAACTCCCCTGTCCCCCTTGTATTTGTGTCCCATTGGGCAGACTTCCCCTCACATACTCTCCAAAAGTCACAAGAGGAAATCCCTCCAAAGTGAAGGGACACCCTGGCGGTCAGCAGGGTCCCCATTGGATTTCCCATCTATTCCTGTTCTGGAGACAACCCAAAATGTGGGACTTTTACTGACATTGATTACCAGGACAAATAGGGAGGGGGGGATAGACAGCAATAAAGACATGGCTGGCATTCTAATCCCTCTCTACACTATCCAAAACAGAAAAAATAAATGTTTTGGCTTCAGGAAAATCCCAGATTAATGCACCCCAATTCAAATTTGTAATTACACAAACAGACCTCACAAGCAGGCTAATGTACTCAATGCTAACTTCTGGCATACCAGACATCTGAGATTACATGCATGTACTGGGCACACCCATAGAAAATAATGACATCCTGGACACGTACGGTAAACTGCAGACAGCCATTATTAGCTATGGCTGGGCCCGATGTAAGCCAACATTCCAGAACACACAGGAAGGCTGCAATATACACTATATTACCAAAAGTATTGGGACACCCCTCCAAATCATTGGATTCAGGTCATCTGTGAAATTTCCTTGCTACTACATATTCCGCGGTCAACTGTCAGTGGTATTATAACAAAGTGGAAGCAACTGGGAACAACAGCAACTCAGCCACGAAGTGGTAGGCCACGTAAAATGACAGAGCGGGTTCAGCGCACAGTACGCAGAAGTCGCCAACTGTCTGCAGAGTCAATAGCTACAGACCTCCAAACTTTATCTGACCTTCAGATTGGCACAACAGTGCGTAGATAGCTTCATGGAATGGGTTTCCATGACCGAGCAGCTACATCCAAGCCTTACATCACCAAGTGCAATGCAAAGCGTCGGATGCAGTGGTGTAAAGCACGCCACCACTGGACTCTAGAGAAGTGGAGACGTGGTCTCTGGAGTGACGAATCACGCTCCTCTGTCTGGCAATCCGATGGACGTGCCTGGGTTTGGCAGTTGCCAGGAGAACGGTACTTGCCTGACTGAATTGTGCCAAGTGTAAAGTTTGGTGGAGGGGGGACTATGGTGTGGGGTAGTTTTTCAGGGGTTGGGCTTGGCACCTTAGTTCCAGTGAAGGGAACGCTTAAGGCATCAGCATACCAAGACATTTTGGACAATTTTATGCTCCCAACTTTGTGGGAGCAGTTTGGGGATGGCCCCTTCCTGTTTCAATATGACTGCCCACCAGTGCACAAAGCAAAGTCCATAAAGACATGAATGAGTGAGTTTGGGTGGGGGAACTTGACTGGTCTGCACAGAATCCTGACCTCAACCCGATAGAACACCTTTGGGATGAATTAGAGCAGAGAGTGCGAGCCAGGCATTCTCGTCCAACATCAGTACCCGACCTCAGAAATGCGTTTCTGGAAGAATGGTGAAACATTCCCATAGACACAGTCCTAAACCTTGTGGACAGCCTTCCCAGAAGAGTTGAAGCTGTTATATTGGCAAAGGGTGGGCCAACTCAATATTGAACCCCTACAGACTAAGACTGGGATGCCATTAGAGTTCATGTGCGTGTAAAGGCAGGCGTCCCAATACTTTTGGTAATATAGTGTATAACTAGATCTGTGGTGGTCAACATTCTTGATATAGGGGGTCTCAAGTGCAGCCCCTGACATCACCAAAGGGTCGCACATAATATTCAACGAATAAAATACTACATGAAGCAGTCAGACTGCAAACAAGCAACAGTAGATGGTCCAAATCTGCAGACATGGTAAGGTAGATGGTCAATCACTGCAACAATGGTACAGAAGATGGTCAGAGACTCTGAAAATACGATAGGAGTTGTTGCTGGGGACATGCTTTGAGTGACAGTCACAGACTGGAGACACGTTACATGATTAGAGCGGTTAGGTTGAGGTGGGATAGGCTTCCCTGAAGGAGTCTTTAGGGATCGCCTAAAGGCAGTCAAGGTGGGCGATAGACGGACAGATTGGTAGAGACCACTGCCATTACAGTCCCTTTACAAATCAATGCTTCCATGTTTGCACTCCCTACAGCACCCTAAAAATTGCTTAATTAAATAAACAGGAGGAAAAAAACATGAGAAAAAAGGGATGGCCAGCATAGAAAAGGTGAAAAAAAAAAAGCATGAAATAAACCAAGCCCTTTACCAACTAGAACCCACTCTTAAAGCACTAGTTTTCTTTCACTGGCCTGAGTAAGCACGTAGGTATGAAAACCACCAACCATGGTCTGCAAGAGACAATGAGTGCTAAAAGGCCAGATGAAGTGCCCAGATCAGAGACTGGGCACCACTGATCTAGATGGATATAAACTGAATGGGGTATTTAGATTAAGAGACTGTCTAGAGTTTGTACAAATTATATTATGAGGGTCAACCTAAAATGCCCATTGAATTTACATTTAAGTAGCTAGTTCCTTGCAGCACTTACCTGTATGTTAATCTAAAGACATTGGGTTACAACAGGTTGTGCTAGGTTAAACAATGCACCAGTGCCATCATCGGTACAAATACTATAAGCCTGGTCCACATTTTGGATCGCTCTCTCATAGCCTAATGCTGCCATTACACGTGAATATATATATATATATAAAGCAACCAACCACCATTCCTGCAGATTAAAACAGAGAACTATGGGGTTAGGGCTTTTCCCCATAGTTCTCCTAAGGGTAACAGGAGGACACAAACTAGCGTCCTCCCATCACCCTAAGCTCAGTATACCGCGAGCTTTAGCTCGCGGTATACTGAGATGCCGCAGCTGAAACGGATCCCGACAATTATGTCCGGATCCGCCAAGCTGCGTGAGTGACAGCTGGCTCTGCCTATCTAGAGGCAGAGCCAGCTGTACCCTCCCCCGTCCAATCCGCCAGTCAGCACTGGCGGATCGGAGCGGGGAGGGGGGAATCCAGCCCCTCCCCTGTCATGGCAGAGAGCTGTGACAGGATCGAGAAGTGAGCGAACGTCGGTATGTGTTCGCTCACCTCCCGATCTACTGAGCCAACCTGTGACAGTCTCATTGACAAGCACTCACCTCATAGTTCACCTTTAATGAACAATGCTGGTGTCATCTTTAGCTCTGCAGAAGAGCCATCCTCTACCCAGTCAGGTTATCCTTCTTCTACTACACAGTAGTCATATTATTAGGTGTTAAGACATTAAAATTTATCTTGGAGTTCAAAAGAATTCTGAAGGTGATTTTCTAGTTGAGAAATTAAATTGACCTTTTCCCACTAATTAGTCATTGTTATACTTACATATTTCTCATGAACTAAAGGCAGGGCTTGACAAATGCCAGGAGCCCGGCAACCCATGTTCTTTAAAAATGGCAGCTAACTCCTAACGTTTTAGGTGTTCTATGGCTGTGGCAATGGAGCTTGCTGATTTCTGGATTCCATATTAATTCGTCCACCACTGACTGAAGGGCCCATTCATATGGTAGCCCGTGCTCAACACAACTTAAATGTGTTGATGCAATGCGGTGCCATTAATCCTAAATGGGGGCCCAACTCACCTTGCCAACAGGCAGGCATTGCAACATTAGCGTGACCAGGACCCAAATGGGCACTCTGCCTTTGTCATCCATTGGCAGGCTAAACATGTCTCTTGAAAACATACAATTTGCAAGACATATCAATGCTCACAGACATGTGTAAATAGCCTCATAGCAGAAGCACATTTTTACAATGTACTAAAGGCTGCCAGAAATGTTTTTGCACAGTCCAGACATTTCCATGAAGTTATTTGCTTCTTTTTAAAGTGTATGTATAGACAAAACTGTTATTTTAGTTTTGAATAGAGTAGGGAAGCCATAAAACGCCATTAGTGTTTGTTTGTTTTTTGGGGGGGGAGATTAGAAGATTCTGCTTTACCTTTGACAACTGTAAAATGTTGGTTTTCCTATCACTTGCTGTTTCAGTGACAATGACCAACGGAACAAAGAGTGAATCTTTCCAGGGGGATACAGACAGCAATAAAACCCTGACGAAGGTCTGAACCCTTCCCAAATGGCCACCCAAAAAAATTATTAACTAAACACAGCGGAAAAACAAAAAGGCCTGCATAAATACTTTGTATACTGCATACAGGACTTGTAAACACTGCTTCCAAGGACCAAATGGAAATCTCCATAGCATTGTGAAATGTGACTACAATTCCAAGCAGTATTGCCACATGAGTAATTCTCAGCATGCCATATCTGAAGCCTAGAGGTCAGATTCCCCCATAAATTATTACACTCTACCATTAATAACCAAACTCCTGTTTTGTGTCCTCCCGTTACCCTAAGGAGAACTATGGGGAAAAGCCCTAACCCCATAGTTCTCCTTTAATAAATAAAAAAAAAAACCATACAGTGCCCCACATACACCCATCAAGGGCTCGTTACATCTAATGTGCCCTCCGTACACTGCTCTGTTGGCTGAGTACTGCTAAATCAGCTGAAATTCAAGCAGTGTGTGGTCCGATCACACACCCCCGCATTTGACAAAAGTGAATTATTCCAGGGAGCCGTTCTGGAAAAACTCAGCCGAACAGTGACTTCTGTCAATCAGCTGTTCAGGTATTCTGTCATCACACATATAAGGTATTACAGCTTCTTCTACCCCTAGACTAAAAACTACCATTGCAGCGAGGTCTTCCTACACTGTAAGGGTTAAATGCTAGTTAAGTCTACAGGTCCAGGAATAAGTGGATGCTGGCCATACGCCATTTACATATTACAGGTAATTATATAGCGCCGACAAGTTACACAGCACTTTACATAGTGTACATTCACATCAGGCCCAGCCCTCAAGAAGCTGACAAACTAAGGTCCCTATCTTACATGCATACCGATGAGGGCTGATTAAGACAGGAGCCAATTTAACTTCCAGCATGTCTTTGGAGTGTGGGAGGAAACCCACAAAAAAACACAGGGAAAACATAAAAACCTCCTTGCACATGGTGTCCTGACCAGGCATTTTAACTGGGAACCCCCAGTGCTGCCAGGCAGAAATACTAACCACTACACACTGTGCATGCCAATAGTCCTGCATTGTATGTGGGAATGTCAAGAGGCCACCCAGAGCACCGGAGAGGAGAGCGTCCAAAGCCAAGCACGGAATGAGCCAAGTATAACACCTTACTCCTCTACCCCTAGACTTAACAAGCATTTAACCCTTGCAGTGAAGCAACACCCCACTGCAAGGGTAGTTCGTTTTCTGTCGCCCAGAGTGGGGCTTCATGTGTACGAACAGGGGAAATTGTGTTGCCCATAGAAACCAATCAGAATCCATGTTTCGGTATCAAAATGCAGAAATTAAAGTTGCAAACTTATAGGTTGTTATAGGCGACTAGAACCATCTTTCAATGAGTACTCTCCACTACTGTTAGAAGAAATGACAGCTGTATACAGAAGCCGGGAAGGTCACCATGTCTCCATAGGTCCGGGGGTGCAGGCAACCTTTAGCATGGCACATACTGCACTGCCGAAAACTGTCCCGGGGAGCTCACCTCTTAAGTGCCTCTAACACCACTGTGCCCCTCAACAGCACCACCCCCATTGTCCCCAACCATGCCTCACCTGCAGCTCTGCCGCTCAGTTTCACAAAGCGGACCAGCGGCTCCCCTCCACCGGCTTCCGCCGCCATCATACACGGTGCACCAGCAAATCGTTCCACCCGGAAACAGGGAGCCAACACAAAGTGGCCGCTTATCAACTGTACACAGGGGGAAGCAGTGGCGTAACCAGTGAACAGGAGGAGATTTAGATCACTCCCGTTCATTCATAATTGAGGATACAGTATACATACCATGTCCTCAATTATGTACACACACTCAGTGATCACTGATCAGTTCAGTTGTTAGGCAATTTCAATGGGGATTTGCAGGCATGACATTGAGACATTTAATAAAGCTAGAAAAAAAATTTAACCAGTGCCTGGCATTGTAACAATGCAAGGCATTTCTGCTCGCTGTCGTTTCTCACCGGATGTCATTTCAGAACGGTTTAGGCCTGGTTCACACTGAGCGTATTGTCGCAGTGGATTCAGCCTGATCAAAAGCATCACCGAAAAAATCCCATTCATTCATATGGCCCCTGTGCACACCTAAGCGCTTTGTTGCAATAAGCAAAACGCCTGTCGTGTTTCTTTCTGGCAGATCGCAGCTAATTTTGGCCCCATTTACTCAATAGCAAACACTTAAAAACATGTGTTACAATAGGTTTTGCAATTTTTTACGCACATATGCGCCTGTCCTGTCCATTTACTTCAATGTATCACAAAAACGCACGTAATTAATATATGCAAATACATGTGCGTGAAAACGTGCAACAACGCACAAACATGCCACAAAAACATGCGTTTTTACACACGAAATGCTAAAGCTTATGTGTGAAACTGGCCTAACTTGCAGGCTGGTGTGAATGAGCCCTTAACACTGACTTGGTGCCGTTACCCACTGCTCATATTTTGACCAATTGTGCAGGGATCAGCCAAAATATGAGCTGCATATGTCTAGCAAAAAGAAAATTTGATAATGTTATCAGAGACTTGTAGAATTTCACTCAAAATTGCATTTGATCTTAACCAGTGGCGTAACTACTGCCATAGCGACCCACATGGTCGCTATGGGGCCCAGGGCAGAGGGGGCCCGGTCATGGGGACGAGGGGCTCAGAAGTATAGGTGGAGGAGGATGAGACCAGGCTGCCGCGGAGGGCGGAGGAGACTGGGGCCCTCGGCCGTGGAAGAGGAAGCTGGGGCCTGGCGGAGGAGGAAGAGGAGGCCGGGGATCGTCGTTGAGGAGGAAGATGCTGGGGCTCGGCGTCTGCTGACAGGTAGGAACGGCTGAGCTGCTTTACTGTTTTTTATTTAATGATGTGCGGTGTTAGGATCTAAAAGGCTCCGGCGTTCCCAAAAATATTCCCTGTGTTTGTGTCCCCACATAGCCAGTAGGGCTGCAGCTGGCAGAAAAGACAGAAAACATGCAGAGAGTAGACCCCTCATTGCCATTCCCAGCTGTTCTCCTCTCCGCCCTGCCTGCTACAGTTGGAGATGAGGGTCAGGATGGAGATGAGGGTCAGGATGGAGATGATGGTGAGGATGATCAGGATGGGGAGAATGGTCAGGAAGCTGAGGATGATCAGGATGATGATGTGAGGATAGTCAGGATGAAGATGATGGTCAGGATAGTAAGAATTCCAAACAGTCTTATATGCCCGACACTTGTGACAGCTGAAAAATCGACCTTCTCCCAAATAGATATACCACAAAAAATGATCCTTCCACAAGGTGCTGCACCTTTAAGTACTAGGTGACCTTGACTTGACAGGTCTGATTTGTTGTATTAAATGTCAGCTTCGCAGTCACAAATCCCCCCACCCCACGATGAAGGCCTTTTCCGACCTGACATGTACAGCAAGGCAAGCTAGTACCTAAAAGCACATAATGGGCCACCTTCAGCCAGTGGTACAGCCTCGAAAACCAGTAGCCCATGGGAATAAACACTTGTAAACATTTTGCTATCTCTGCCCATGTTTGATCACCACAGCAGTGACGACCTTATGATGAAGAACGCACTTGTGGCTTGCCAGACTGTGGGTTGCATCTCTAGTTAGGGCCACCTAAGCAATCCATTCTTTTTATAGCAAATCAGGTAGGCCAATACAGCTGCTGGAAAATGCAAAGCAGATTGTACAAGATATTTGAGCTATGCCCTTCTTTAATCCTTAAATATATTTATGGACTTGAAAAGAAGGTAACTAAAATGGACCCTGTAGTAAAATAGCAAGGTCTGCTTATTTAGTTAGGTCTGCCTCCTGCATCAAAAATTGTTCCCCCCCCAAAAAAAACACCTATAAGGGAAAACAAAATGTAATATACTTACCTCATCTCTGAACCTGCCCATGGTGGCTAGGCAAGGGTGCTGTCAGCATCCTTAGGGTGATATCCTAGGGAATCCTGACTAGCCCAAATCTCGCACTGTGTTGTAGCATTGTCTCACAAAATTTGGGCTACACAGCATTCCCTGGGATATCGCCTGAAGGGTGCTAACGTCAGCCCCTGTAGCGATAAAGCTAAGAGAGAGGTAAATATTTTAAAGCCCAATTGAACCTTCAGTTTAAATCAGTTAAATACATTTAAGATGCATCAAAACAAAATGGGGGGAATGTATCAAAACTGGAGCAGACAAAATCTGGAACAGATTTGCACTGCAACCAATCAGCTTCTCTGGCTCATTTTCAGTTCTTCTCTAAGCAAACTGAAGAGAGATGCTGATTGGTTGCCATGGGCAACTGCTCCAGATTCTGTTTGCTCCAGTTTTGATACATTCCCCCCAATGTTGTCAATTTCTTACAGTTCATTTTCTTCAGAAAGTAGAAAAGACTGTGACCCACCAGCAAATGCAGAGTGGGCCCCTAAAGCTCTGTGTGGAGGTAATAGCCTCTCTGCAGAGGTCCGACACAGCCCCTGCTGAGTCAGACCTATTGCTCTGAATTTAGCAAAGCTCATGCTCCCTGCTGATTAAAGACTTCTAGAGAGAAACCACTATTTCCCAACAAAGAGCAAGAGTCCCACTCTGCAGCAAACTGGCAAATTACAGGCTTTTCTACTGAGGTTGTCTATGTTTTAGAAAGAAAACAAACTGCAAAACTTGTTTAAACAATGTCTAGAGATTGGCGGAGACCTTGCAGGATCCCTTTCTTGTCTTATGTAAGGAATCCTGCAAGGTTCCAAAATGTCAGCTTGTGAGTGCTGTTGTTTTAGATGAATATTCAACAATATTATCATTCTACCCAGGTGTGCTGGTGAAATTCCTTCTTTTATTATGATTATATGGTAGTACCATCCACCAATTCACTACAGCACCTTGCATGAACTGCTGGAAAGCCTGTAAGGCCTTGTTCACAGGTGGCAATCTGGAATTCCTGCAGGAGGTATGCCAAGTATTCCTGTGGAGATGCGGCCCCTGTACCCATTGAAGTTATTGACCAGGTGACAGCAGGCACATCTGTAAGCGGCATTCCCCATGTAATCGTATATGGTACAATTCTCTTCGGGTTTAGAATAGATGACTGTCGCTGGACGGATCTATTCTGCGTCTAGCAACAATCATCTATTTCAAACCGCATGTAATCGTATCATATACATTTACATGCGGAGTGCCGCTTAGATATGGCCGCTGTCTCCTTGTTATTTACTTGAATGGGCACAGCGGTCACCTCTGAAATGGACACCTGGCATTCCTGCCTCAGAAAAAGAGACATCATGTCAGCAGGGAAGAAGAGAAGATGTATGGATGCATTTTACACTTGATGCTAACAAGAAGAAGACCCTTTGTAAACCATTTGGAGCATCAATTACTGCTAAAATCACAACAAACTTGAAGCGACATTTGAAGAATATGCAAGCAATTGTGTATGCCCCCCTCCCCCCAACAGTGTCAGACTGAATTTCCTGTAAATTTTGAATTTTTAGGCTTCAGGCCTAATAAAACCATCATAAAAAATGAACACCTGCAATGTGAGTCATGCACATGTATACATAATCTCTTTATTACCACAATAAATGCTAATCACTTACTAAGGTGGAAATGGACTTTAAGTTAACATTATTTTGTCACGTAACCTAAACTGATGTGTTTTTGCTAAACTTAATACAAGCCAAAAAAAAAAAACATGGCTGTCCCGATGAGAGAAACTAACCCTTTAATTTGAGATATGGTGACATATGGTGGGGGAAGGAAGGAGCATAAATGTAGTATACTATAGAGACTTACATGTGAACTTTTGTGTTGAACAAAAGAAATCCAAACACATGTTGTTGGCCCTTGAACAAGTAGCACACCCACACATTGCACCATTAATAAAGTCGTGTGTGGACAAATGCATGCAAGTGCGGGTCATTCCAAAGTGGAAGATCCTTATGTTACATAGTTACATCGTATTTGAGGTTGAATAAAGACACAGGTCCATCAAGTTAAACCTATTGTGTGTATGTTTGTGATTCTGCATGTGTGTGTACCAGACCCGTGTGCGTGTGATCTTATTTTTAATGATACCTGTATGTTCCTGTCTCTGAGGAAATTGTCCAAATGTATTTTGAATGATTCAACACTCTTAGCTGATACCACTGCTTGTGGCAGAGAGTTCCAGACCCTAACCGCTCTAACCGAGAAGAAGCCCCTACGCCCCTTGTGCTTAAATCTTTTCTCCACCAGCTGAGGTGGTGGCCTCTAGTCTTTGTTATGGAGTTTACCGTAAAAAATTTGTTGCTGATGTTGCTATCACTATTGAACATCTTATACTTCAAAATCATGTCCCCTCTTAATCTCCGCACCTCCAGCGTGAACAACTTTAAGTTTAGTAACCTTGTCTCATAGCTTTGGTCTTCCAGCCCCTTAATTAGTTTAGTTGCCCTTCTCTGGACTCTATCCAGCTCCAGGACATCCTTTCTGTGTATTGGTGACCAAAACTGAACCGCATACTCCAGATGAGGCCGAACCAGCGATCTATAAAGTGGTAAAATTATAGATTTGTCTCTACAGTACATTCCCTTTTTAATACAAGACAATACTCTGTTAGCTTTGTTTGCTGCAGTCTGGCATTGCATACTATTATTCAATCTGTGGTCTACAATGACTCCTAGATCCTTTTCCATTTCTGCCTTCCCTAGTGGAGTTACCATTAATGTGTATTCCGCTTGCCTATTTTTAACCCCAAAGTGCATTACTTTACATTTATCGACATTAAACCTCATCTGCCATATAGTTGCCCACTCCCCTATTTTATCCAGGTCCTCCTGTAATGTTATGGTTTCTAAGTCCATGTCTGTTACCCTCCCAATTTTAGTGTCATCAGCAAACACGGAAACATGGATATCCCCGATATGATTAATAAACAGGTTGAATAATGTGGGACCTAACACAGAACCCTGAGGCACACCACTCCTGACACATGACCAACCTGTAAAGGAGCCATTTATAGATACTCTCTGGACACGTTCCTCTAGCCAATTTTCTATACATGTATTCACCATTTCATCTATGCCCATAGACCTCAGCTTGTGTAGTAAGCGTTTATGTGGTACTATGTCAAATGCTTTCGAAAAATCCAGATATACCACATCCACCGGCTTCCCTCTATCCAGATCTCTACTCACCTCTCATGTTGATAACAGACAATGGGAGTAATATGGTGGCAGCATTTAATAAACACACCACAGCAGCAACATAAGAAGAACCCAGCTCTAATGAGGAAGATTCCCCCTTGGTAGATTGTGACTCTGAACTTGATGATCTTTAGTAAACCATTTTTATTTGTTATTATCACATGGATATGAGTCTGATGTTGGGGTCTGCTCTAGTGGTGTATCTTTGTCATTTCCCCACTTTACTTGTAATGTCATGTAAAAGTTTAGGTGTGCTCAAAAGTTTGCATACCCTCGGAGAATTGGTAATATATGTGATATTTTTAAAGAAAACATGAGTGAGCAGGCAAAACACATTCTTTTATCTCTTATGGGATATTTCTAATTCAATTGTAGGTCATTACAGAATGGCACAATCGTGAAACAAAACATGGTAACAAATAAAAACATAAAATGACCCCTGTTTAAAAGCCTATATACCCTTAGTTCGTAATACAGGGTATTGCCCCCTTTAGCATCAATGACAGCGTGCAGTCTTTTGTAATAGTTGTCTATGAGGCCCCGAATTCTTGCCGGTGGTGTAGCTGCCCTTTTCGGCAAAATGCCTCTAGGTCATGCAGTCTTTGGTCATCTTGCTTGAACCGTGTGAGGCAGGAGTGGCCCTGCATTGAGGCCACTCCCCAGAGTGGCCTCAATGATATTAGGTCAGGAGACTATGATGGTCACTCCAGAACCTTCACCTTTTTCTGCTGTAACCACTGGAGGGTCAACTTGGCCTTGTGCTTAGGGTCATTTTCCATACTCCATATTATTATATTATATTTCCATATTATAATATTTGATGTACCAACATATCGACATAAGACCACACACAGTGTGTGGTGCATACCTTACAACTTGAGGTCCACATGGTGCACCCTCACCCCCCTTCGAGCAGACAGGTGACAACGCCAAGCTAAAAGAAAACCTCCCCAAATTCTAGTCACATACGGGGTACCCACCAAGTACCGCAACTCGCCCCGCCTCTGACGAGCGCCACACATGGGGTAAAACTCTTCAAACTTTTGAACTTTGATCTGATCAGCCACTTTGATGACTTTGAACAGAACATAGCTACCGAGACCTTGCCACCCTTGCGCAGAAAATGGAAGGGAATGTGAACCAGCATTTTGCTTCGCTCTTAGATCCTACTAATAGAAGGTTCTTTCCACTTGCAGCAGCAGCTTGTTTACCCAACCCTTCTGTCTGTGAAGCCCTTCTTGATGTGGCTGATGGTGATATTCAGGATTTGCTTGCACAGGCAGAGGAGGAGTGTGTGCTAAAAAATTCAACGTTACCACACACAGAAGATGAGGCTCAGTCTGTAGATGATGAAGAAGAGGAAAATGGTGAGAAATCAAAGGAAGAAGCACCATCCCCATCAAAGCAGCCTGCCTTTCAGTTTCTCTCACAATTCAGCAGAAGACCCAGGCAGATGTCCTCAATAAACAGCATAGGGCAGCAGATCATAAAATATAAGGAAGAGCTACCTATCACTAATTATGACACTGGAATACATTTTTGGCTGGCACAGAATGATACTATTTATCACCAACTAAAACCTTTTAATTTAGACCTGTTGGCTATGCCAGCTTCTCAAGACTTTGCAGAGAGGGTATTCAGTGACACAGGTGACCTCAGTAGAGGCCTACGGAATAAAGCAAGGGTCATATTGGCATGAAGTGATTTCCTTAAAATGAATTGAAACAAATAGAAGAGACCAGTAACTTAATTGATACTTGTTTGTCAACTCTTTATCAACTCCTCTCTTTCTCTCAACGTTGAGAAAATCCCACTAAGAAAAGAACGGTTACTTAACTAGTCTGTTCTAAATGGGATATTTACCTCTTTTCTCAATGCTGAGAGAGATAAAGAGGAGTTGATAAAGAGAAGTGATTGTTACTGTATGATGCACTAATGGCATTGTAGCCTCTAACCTTTTTCTTTGAAGGTATTTGAGAATTAGAATAGTCAGTTGATTCTTCCTATAGGTAAAAGCATAACCCATGAGCATGGGTTTCCTTATACTGTGCCTGTGCTAGGCTGCAGAAACATTTTGTGGTGTTGAGTAACTTACTTTATACTTGCTTGTCAACTGTTTATCAACTTCCCTCTTTCTCTTAGCATTGAGAAAAAAGGTAAATATCCCACTGAGAAGAGACCGGTAACTTACAGTGAGATACAACATGTTGCTATGGGAATAGTGATTAGCAGTAAAAACTGTTCTTAGTGGGATATTTATTGTTTTTCTCAATGCTGAGAGAGATAAAGAGGAGTTCATAAGAGTAGTGATTGTTAGTGTATGAGGCACTAATGGCATTGTAGCCTGTGACCTTTTTTCTTTGAAGGTATTTGAGAATTAGAATAGTCAGTTGATTGATTTGTCCTCTAGATATAAGCATAACCCATGAGTATTGGTTTTATTATACTATGGCTGTGCTAGCTGCAGAAACCTTTTGTGGTGTTGAGTAACATTCTTGATACATGCTTTTATGATTAACAGAGAGCTGTTAAAAGTTTTATATTCAGGTAATATGTGCATTAAAGCCAATAAAGTTTATTTTTTTAATATAAAGTTGCATGTCTGTTTGTGAAAAAGTAATATTCTTGTTTATGAAACAATTATAACTGCACCAAACTCTTCACCCTTTAATGAATAACCCTGTTTGTTTCTGAGCTTTATGTGAAAGAACACACCCGGTATTCCTTTAGACGTACCTACAACCAGTGAACCAATCAGCAAACAGCACAGCTATATTCTGCAGTACCTGATGGCCAGCAGGGAGCAGCAGGCACATCTAAAGGGAATGCTGGGGATGTGTGCTTTTATATATTTTGAAAAGGATCCAAGGTAGAATTTACATTTCTACGAGCCTTCTGGTCCATCAAACACAGAACAAAAACCAGCAGAGACTTGACAGTGATGATGCCACTAGGTTTCAAAGGAGATATTTCTTGGGGGAAAAAAACGTGAATTTTCATCTATTAAAATGTGCCAGGCTGCATATATTATAACAAATGTATTGTATGCATACACTACACTTCATGTGTGCTATAATATATGCAGCCTGGCACATTTAATAGATGTAAATTCACATTTCTGTGCGCTAACTAGAGATGAGCATCGGGCTTCGTGTGAAGGCACACACCTAGAGAGCTGTCTAATGGCCCCAACTTCCGCTCCGTACGACACTTCCGGGTTATCAAGATGGCAGCGCCCTGTGATGGCAGCACGGGGACTCCGCTTAGATCCCCCGTAGGGACACCGGGGAAAGTCCGGGAGCTCATCAACGAGGGGATAGTGAACGAGGATCGCTGCAGTGAGGGCAGGTGAGGAAGATTTTTCCCATGTGTGTCAGGATAAGGACACTTTTCCTGCACAGTCTGGCGTTCTTTCACATAAACATTATGTACAGAAGCCGCTTGCTTTATTTATTGTAGAACAGTGAAATGTTATGTATAGTATATCAGTTCCTGATGGAGAGATTACCCCCCAGGGTTAGGTATGTGCGTATGCTTGCAGCGAATTGAATTCACCTGCGCAAAAACTGCCACTGACACACCCCCTCCTGGCCCAATCAGCTGTGGTTGGGGCATAACCCCGCCCTTGTTATTCCAGTGTAGGTTGGAAATGCTCTGGCCAGTGGCCACAGCTGGTTTGTGCCAAGCCCATGCACATCCCTAGGTCACCTTTGTAGCCTGAAAGCGAAGGGAGAGGCTACACCACACATGTTACAGGTCCCCACAGACATTGCCTACTAAATCGCCCTCTAAATACACTTCTTCCTAAGTTTCTATATGGTCACGTGAGCACAAACCTCCTGCTGGACCTTGTCGGTCTCTGCCCGCTGATAATGCTGTTGAATTTTCATAAAGTAGTCAAGTCCCCCACTGGCACATCCTTCGCTCCAGGGTGCCGTTGGTCGGCAGAGAGCTTACACCTACCAGCCGCGACGACGTCAGAGAAAAAGAATGGATCAGGAGTTTTGTGGTCATGTGACTGCATAGAAAATCATATAATAATGTATTTAGACAGCAATTAAATAGAAAATGTCTGCAGGGAGTGAAAAAGCCCCCGGGGGGAGGGGGGGGGGTGTTTGTAACATTTATAGCAGAACTCTGAGCATATCAGATTTTAACCCTTGTAGTGGGGCTGCACTGCAAAGATTAAGTGCTCATTTTGTCTAGGGAGCTAAAATAACAAAGTAATACTTACCTGAACTGGAGTCCTGGCTTGCTCTTAGACCGGTCCCGTCAGCCTTGCTCCCCCTCAGATACAGCGTTCTAAGTTCCGGTGATTCATCTAGTTCTACTCAGTGTATTGAACATGAGGATGCCAAGGTACTTTCCATCGCTGGGGCGGAGGAGGGGACACATTGGAGGGAGCAGTGTAGGAGCCAGCCAGGATCATGGTTTGGGTTGTTATTTTAGCCTAAACTGCAAGGGTTAAGAATTGATTTGCCTGGAATTCTGCTTTAAAAGGTGTGTTGTTGTTTCCAATAGACAGTATAATATTACAATATAGGTAGATTGTGTTACTTGTTCATTTTATAGTCTCCAGCACCTTATTTTTTCCCTTTATTTGTAAGGAAGGACAACAGTATCTTATCAGATGAAAACCACAGCTTTGATGCATCAGCTGATGTTGACACTTTGGAAGCCACAAGTAAAGAAGCATTTTTCACCAGAGTGGAATCCTTCTCTATATCCTTTGCTGAGACACCACATGGCCAGTGGCACTGGTATAAACACCGGTTTATCATAGAGGCATTGAAATACAGAGCTTTATACATTGGCAGTTGAAACCTGAAAGCCTGTACATGTCATGCATGTCATATTTAGGACACTTTTATTTATGAAACTCACAGGGTTTTGGTTGTGACCAGTCTTAAATCCTACTCAAGTTATAGGCTCTCCCCGGACTATAGAAACAGTGTTTATGCTGTCACATAGGGGAGAGATTCCTCAATCCTGTATAAGCTCCACCTAGCGTGACTTGGAGCTGGCACATGTATGTACAGCTGCTCCAGATTTTGTCTGCTCCAGTTTTGATAAATTCCCTTCACTGTGGTTACATTTAAAGTGTATCTATAGCCAAAACATTTTTTTATTTTATAGAATGGGGAAGTGTTAGAACTGTTAGAGATCACAACCCCTTTACAAATGAACTACTCCTACTGCTAGCTGCTGGGTCACACCATCTTGTTTACAACATTTAGAAACCTTATAGCGTCTTTTTAACAGTGCAGAAATGAAAGAGTATTTTAATAGATTGCTAAATCATGGCTGTCCAGCACGCTCAGTGTAGCCAGCCTCAAACGACACGGTAATTGGGTAATGTCACATGAGAAGCGAACCGCGCAGCTTGACCATACCATGCATACATTTGAGAAAATATGGGCACCCTGGTCCCGAGAAATACATGCCCTCTGACGTTCACCGTCATCTCCTCATTTTGTGAAGGGAATTATTTGAAAACGTCACTATTGATGTCGCGTCCTCCTAGCCGCAGCCTGACCCTTTCCTCATTCCTTCCCTTGTATTCCTCTTTTTTTTTTTCTACCACTTTCCTTAAACCCTCTACCCCCATCCCTTCCGATGTACCTCTACGTATCTAACCTCAGGACACCCTGCTGATTCCTCTGTGTCTGGTTTCCTTTTAGCCCACACTCATGGAGTATCTGCAGCTACACCAACACTGGGTTATTTTTTTCTTTTTATTGATGCATCTTCAAGTTTTACATGGAGATTCAATAGCTTGTCTCACCCACAGTGCCTATGATAGTCGATATGAGCGAGGATCTGCTATGCCTCGCCATAAGCCTATTTTTGCAGTTGTCGTCCTATATGATTGTCCTGAATGATAATATACAGCTCCTATGTACATTGGTCTTGTATGAGCTTTCTACATACAGTTTTGTGTCTTTGTTAACCTCAATAAAAATGTATATGGAAAGAGCATTTTAATACTTTTCTCGTTTTAGGTCAATTATAACTAGATGTTTCACACACCGAAAGGAATCTGTCTTGGTAAATCCCCAGGAGGTAAAACATCAAGTCAAAGCTCGTACAGACTTGTAAGAAGATTTCCCACTATGCTAGTGTTAAAACAGCTTATTCTATCAGACCACTGGTAGGGTGTAGAACAGGTAAAGTGATATTAAAGCCTATTTTTATTTATTTCTCCTTTAAGGAGACCCTCCTTTGCTGGAGGCTGTTGCTCTTTTTCTTTAAAAGTTTCTATTTCCTCGTTTTCTAGTGGCTCCCCGCAGCGCTTTTCCCCCCCACCCCCTGCACGGGTGCCACCATGATTCTAGTGGAGGCACCCGTGCGCGCTCATTTCCGCAGCTGCTGTGTGTGTCCATAGACACACACAGCCCTGTGGCAGGCCACGCCCCTTCCCTCTTTGATGGCAGAAGGAGCCTATGGCTCCTCTGGCATCAGTATCCTCCCCCTGCAACCCGGAAGTTCGGGGTACGGAGGATAGCTTTGGGACTGGCGGCAGGGACGAGCGCAGCTGACAGGTAAGTGTGGGGGGGGGACTGGGGTAGAAAAAAGGTTCTGGGCCGTTTTTACCCTAATGCAGAGAATGCATTAAAGGAGAACTATGAGATGAGTGATTTCCACTCACCTCATAGTTCTAGCCGACCTGTGACAATGAGATTGTCACAGGTCGGCTCAGTAGATCGGGAGGTGAGCGAACACATACCGGGTTCGCTCACCTCTTGATCCTGTCACGGCTCTCTGCCGTGACAGGGGGAGGGGCTAGATTCCCCTCTCCCCGCTCCGATCTGCCAGCGCTGACTGGCGGAACGGACGGGGGAGGGGGCGGGTACAGCTGGCTCTGCCTCTAGATAGGCAGAGCCAGCTGTCACTCACGCAGCTGGGCGGATCCCGTCATCTACGTCGGGATCCGCTCCGGCTGCGGCGTCTCAGTATACCGCGAGCTGTAGCTCGCGGTATACTGAGCTTAGGGTAACGGGAGGACGCTAGTTTGTGTCCTCCCGTTACCCTAAGGAGAACTATGGGGAAAAACACTGACCCCATAGTTCTCCTTTTAAGGTAAAAAACTCCCAGGCTTTAATACTACTTTAACTGTTAGTTGCTATCCATGCAACAAAAAGGGAAGAAAAAAACGGGTGCTATTTTACCATATTAAACAAGTATGTAATATAATTTTAGTTTTAATGGTTACTGCAACATTTACGCAAAGTCATTCCTTAACTTGAGAACTCCCTGAAATGGGCAGGGAAACCTTCAGCGTTATGTCCTTTAGCGTGTGCCAAGTACGGATGGTCAAATGTCGAATGTGACATGCTGAAGTGTTGCAGCTGTAATGCCTACCTGTGTGCCAGCCTGCAGATAGCTTTGGACATCAATAAGTGTAAGTATTGTATATACGTTGAGTGTATCCATATTGGACCAGGAAATACAAATGTTGTTAAATTGCACAGAAGGGAAACCTTTTTTCTACCCTGTGACTGAGTTAATGTCGTTATTGCTGCATTCGCAGTGACTGTTCATTCATCGTTTGTTTGCAATTTCCTCTGAATTACATTTTCTTTAGATCTGTTTTCTCTCTTGTTTTAAGACGTTCAAAGGGCCAGGTCACCTAAAAATTACATTTCAGTTGTTGTGCAGTAACCTTCTAGTTTTTTTAATGTTCTTGTGACTTAAAATGGTAAGATCTCCCACCATAATTATGTTACCATCCACCTTGAAGGCTCACTCCTGCTGCACTAGTTTTCTCTCCTTGCTGTATTTTCTAATAAGTAAAATAAATAGGTCCAGTATAGAGAATGGACCCCTCGCAATTGTTCTGGCAGGGAAATGAAGCACACACACACACAGAAGTCCTTGGGATCAAAGAAACTAACATGATTTTAAGTGTAACTTCCCCATCCCCCACCCCCCCAAAGCAAAAAATCCTACAGACATGCAGTTCTTCATGTCGATATATAAACAAGTTTAAAAAAAAATAATAATGAAAAAGCTGCATTTGTTTTTCTAAGCAGATATGTTTTCCACTTGCTGGTCTAATGAGGCATCTCTGATGTAGCCATGACCTATAGGTACCTCCTGGGAAAGCTATGTCACTAGTTACATTTTTAAGACATTATTTCATCAATTGAATAATGATTTAATTTAAATTAATGATTGATCTGTATGTGTATTAAAAAAAAATAATTTTGTTGTTGTCTATATCCCATTGGTTAGATTCTGCTTCACATTCTGTCCTAGTAACCTAACGGGAAGTAAGGAAATATTCACTCTTAAGCAGGGTTTACACTGCAAATTTTAGCCGGTTCTTGATGCAGCAGCTGCAAAGGTATTCTGGCAGCGGCTAGCAGGACAGCAAGGGAATTGTCCATCCACACTGTTAAGAAAATATTCTAGTATATCCCCAACTTTCACTGGAATATGTTTTCCAGTCGGATGATTTCCTCTCATTCCTTTCTCTGGATACACTTGTGAAATTGTTCACTGTGATCACAAAAACAAATGGAGAGGGTGAATTTCACTAATGTGGACAGCAATAGGGATGCACCAATACCGGTTTTTCGGTATCGAGTACCGATATTTTTTTTCAGTGCTCCCCGTTATCGGAAGTCCTATTAAGGAAGTCAGGTGTCGTGTAATGACTCGCCACCCGGCTTCCCGATTAGCCAGGAAGCGTCTTTATGCTCCCTCGTCACCAGGTGATGAGGAAGAGTGGAGCTGGCTTTCTGGCCAATAAGGAAGCCGGCTCCCTGGTGACGAAGGAGCATGGAGATGACTTTCAACCCAATCAGGAAGGCGGGCAGCGGGTAATGACTCGCCACCCGGCTTCCTGATACCGGAAGTTCCAGTATGGGGATAGACGAGTACTCGCCCAAATACTCTGTATCGGTACCGGTGCATCCCTAATAAAAACCTAGCACGGTCATATATGACGTGCATTGTATGTCTGTAATACTACTTTTTCAGGGGCCAGGGGGGTCGTGTAGATAATGTTTGACAGTTGGCATATGGATACAATCACTGTAGTGAAAATGTTTTATGCCTTTGTGTTTAGATAAGCAGCGCTGTGTGGAGTTACAAGAAGAACTAAGAACCTCTCATGAAAAGTTCTGCTATTGGCCAGTCAGTCCCTGTCCAGGTAGGACTTTTAGTGGAAAGTGTGTGTATCTGTAATTTACCAAGAAATAAATGTGTCAATGTATGACAAGGACATTGACAAGTTCAGATACTCACAGCTTTTTTACATTGTACCTTCTCCAAGTGTGGTACCAACAGGGTTGCGCAACATAAAAATTTTCAACTACCACCATTTTATTCTATAGGGTCTTGGCATTCAGAAAATATATAATGTTGGGGGGTTTTACGTCATTTTCAGGCCTAAAATGTGGAATATAACATGGGTGCAAAAATGGAAAAAAGGGCCTCAGTCATGAAGGGGTTAAATAATATGTAAAAAAACACTAACCTTATTCAAATGTTGGTCATTCTGCATTTGCCGTATTTGCATGTGATAGTGTTGTGAAACTGCTCAGTGCAAGGGTGGACACATGAATATGGAATTCAGGAGCCAGTCTGCCCAATCCAGGAGCCAGCAGGATTTTTTTAGGAGCCAGCTCCATTGCAAACAACTAGAGAGCCTTAAAACGTAAGCACCAGCTTTCATTTTTGAGGAGCATTGGCTACCTGGGTCCTAGGATTTGTCCAACCCTGGCTCATTGTGTAATAAGGTTTTATTCATTACATAGCCTTACTGTTACTACATATTTACTTACCAAGGTGCTGTCATGTTTTGTTCAATCATAAGTACTGATATTGACTGTCCTAATTCCTCCTGCTTCACAAATAGTGATTTTCTGAATGAGAAGATATGTTTTATGTAGTATTTAGGTTGGCTGTTGGCTGCAGAGTTTTCCAATATGTTGTCTCTCCCAAAAAAATTCATGTTTGAAGTGTGCTCTTTGAATTTCTCAGGTATACTTCCCTGGATGATTCCTGGAAAAGGAGTTATCATTAAGAACCTCTCCTCTGTTTCTGATTGCAGATAACTTCTGGGCTCTTCTAATATGTGAACCATCCTCTGTGCTCAGTGACTTTATTGAACGTTTTCAAAACCTTTGTCGCCTGGAGTTGCAGCTTCCAGCCCTCAGGCAGGAGGACTTAAAAACCATGGTAAGCACATTTTCCTGATATCTGCTTAAAGCCCAACACTTACTGTCGGGTTTCTTTTAATATTGCCACTTCAGGGTCTAAAGTGGCCATGTGACAGCCCACGTGTAAACATTACTTCTGCATCCTTTAGTTTACAATTAGTTTTTCTTTATATTTAAAATTCTAGATATATATTCTGACATGGCTTTATAGTTCTAAGGTCCAGCTATGGCAAACATTCAAGTCTGCATTTCCAAATGAAGTTTCTATTGTTTTGGCACTTTAGTTTGCTTAGAAATGAGCCATACATGTCTTGGAAATAGCTTTGGACTATTGGAGAGTAGGATCTACTTTGTTGCTTTGAGTCTTACCATATACACTAGAAAAGACATAGAGGATCATGCATGAGGCTGCCAAATGTATATTTGAGTGTTTTCTTCCTGTGTCTTTGTTTCATACAAAGATATAGGCCGGAAAAAGAAACAGTTGTTTAAAAATGCATTGTTTTTGGAATGGCTACATTCGAAATAATCCCATAGATGAGACATTTACGTTTGTTGTTCTACTGATCAATACATCAGAGGGGGTTTCTTCTCCGAGCAGATTTGCTTTGGAGTTTTTCTAATATTCTGGCTCTTGAGAGACATGATGAAGCCGATATCCCAACTATGGATAAACAGCCCAAAGTGTATTCCATCATACGTTGACACTATACTGGCTATGTATAATGAATATTGTCGCTCAATTTTCCCTAAATAACAAACATTTATTAAATTATACCAAAAGAAAGCCATATTTGCCTTTCAAAATCAGAGTAAAATCTGCTCTGGTTGCAAAGTTATGGAACTGCCTTGGTCAAGAAGGCGTAAAAAAGCTTTACTTCAGGCAAATGGCTAAGTACACAATTCAAATAGATATATGTTAGCTGTTTTACCTGTCAAAGTATTTGTGTTCTGCCCATCTAATCCTGATATTTACATATAGCCATGCTTGGCGGTTCTCTGCTGCAGCTGATGAACAAAGCTAGGTCACCTTCCTTCCCTCAGCCATTGATTGAGCAGTGAAGGAGAAACAGCGGTTTACCCCTCTGCTCCCTCATTCTGTCAGCATGTTTCTTTTCAGGCCATGCACATGCGGAACACCTGATTGGCTCCTAGTGTTGCCTCTCATTTTCGTAGCCTGAGGTCTGCTATAAGGGGGATTACTAGAGTCTGACACCAAGGGGTTCATTTGCAAAAATTCCACCTGTTGTGTACCATCCACATGGCACTAGCGCCCATGAATGGCACTAACGAGTATAGGAATTTACTATACTCAGCACCATCTAGGGCGCTAGTGCCATGCGAATGGTATAAGCCACAAAAGAACTTTTATAAATGAATCCCTACGTCAAATTCAGGTACTAGCACTAGCTGTGTTTTAATTGGTGACTTATTTTATATCTGTCTAGAGTTAAGCTTTTAAACGTCAGTTACTTGTAGTTTGTTGTTTTTTTTTTAGTATTTAGGTTTGTTTTACAAATGTAACTTTTCGCTTGTATGGCTGATTTTAATTGTATAACCACAGATCTATGTATAAAACACTTGTTAATCCTTTCAACAGCTGCTTATGTAGTGTAGATTACTTCTTCCTGGAAATAGGAAGTAATTGCATTATATTTATTTATGAGGGGTTGTCGTTCTTCTTTGACTTTCACTTATCACTTTTCTTATGTCAGGACCTCAGTGAGGAAACTGTAAGTTTACTCCTGCGGTTGATCGAGGATGAACTGAAACCTGTAGAAGGAAGGGAGAATTCTGCACATGGCTTGCCCAGTGACTCTCTGCAAGTTCAAATCTCTGCCTGTATTCTAGCTCTTTGTGGATGGAACAGCAGGTTTGTTGAAATCAGTTATTATGCTTCATCCTATGACAGAAAAAATGCAAACCTAAAAGAATAGTTTAGGTCATCTTCATCATATATTTACAGAACACAACAGATCCCAACTCTGGTTACCTTTCCCTTAATGGATATCTTTCAAAATGACACTTTGGTCCTGTGCATCCAGGCATGCTTCTGGCACACATTAATCATGCCTATCATCATCTTAAACTGACAGACATGAACAAATTTGTTGGTACCCTGGTAGCTCATTGAAACTGTGCTTCTTTCCTCCTGAAAAGTGATGAAATAAAAGCTATTGGCTTACATATACCTGCATGCCTCTGGTATGTTAGAGAGTAAAGCAAAGAAAGTGTAAAAAGAGATACATTACTGCTTATTCTACAAAGATATATTTTAAAATGGGCAGGACAGAATTGTTGGTACCCCTAGATCAGATTAGAAATAATTGGAACACAATGATATTTCATAGTAACGGTTTTCTGAAAAAAGTACCACAAACTTCAATTGTAAACAGTCATTCAGCTTACTTAAATGGGGAAAAGTAGTCACTCTGCTGTTTGGTATCATTGTGTGTCCACACTGAATGTGGACCGGAGAAAGCAGAGTTGCTTTTGCCTGAGGAAGGGGATCCTCTGTGACCCCGAAACGTTTGTTGCTGTTTACTATGCTGTACGTCAAAAAAATAGACGTTTGCTTATGAATTTGGAGTGCCGGTGTCTTTATCTTTACTTGTGATTATAACAAATGTCACCCATTGACTACCGCAGCACCCGCTTTGCAAAGGGATTTGGCGGTCAGGAGTGCAATGGGACCATGGACTTTCTTTGAATCTGTACAGGGCACAATGAAATCTCAAGACTGAATGCGGTAGCAAAACGTACTGCGTGGTCTCAGAAATCTTTGTCTCAGTCATAGGTTATGGGTCCTTGAACAGGTTTATTAACCAAAAGTCATAGCTAAAAGCACCCAATAATGGCAAGAACAGTTCTTCAGGCCATACTGAAGTGGCCTTCCATGGGCCCTAATCTGAGTCCTATTTAACTTCTATGGACAGAGCTTAAAGATGCAGTCTGTAGGGGCACCCCTCAAAGCTAAAACAGCTGGAGCAGTTTGCTCTAGTATAGTGGGCCAAACTTAACCCCTCCCCCTAACAAGAGTACTGCAACCTGAGGAGAAAAAAAAAAGGGAACAGTTTAAAAACTGACAGAAAAGGAAAATGAGTTTTTAAATACTAAAAAAGGGTAAAAGGAAGGAAGGAAGCAGAGACAACAAGTATACCAAAAATCAAGCACTTAATATATCCCAAACAGTTCAAATCCAATTTTTTAACGCCACTTAGCTTCCAGGCACTTTGTTCTCCAAGCCCTGTTGGCAGGTGCAGAGGTCTCATTGAGAGCTACAGGAAACTACTTGTTTGCAGTAATTGCTTCTAAAGGTTGTGCAACAAAATATTTATAGGTTCAGTCCCATCATTTTTGTCCATGCCACTTTTATTATTTAAAATATTTTGCTATATTATTTAAAATATTTAGTTTTTTTTTTAAAAATCAAACGCAAAGTCTGTTTTGTATAACTATGAATAGGTGTCAACTACTTTTGTCAGTTTCAAGTTATCTCAGAGAAAATAGTGGGTTCTTGTGTTTTCATGGGATTTCATGGGGTCCAACAATTGTGTGCACGTTTGTATCTGTATTAGCCTTATCAGACTAATAAATGGCAGAAATTCTAACTCCTATCCACTAACTAATGCTCCTTGCTTCTCCTGTTTGTAGGGATCAGTGCTCATATTAACAACCTGGAAAATAAGGGCTTATGGGTGTAAAATGTGTCAATGATTTGTCAGTTGATTTAGGTGGGCATTAGTACAGGTTTGGGACCAAGAGACCTTGGATACAAAATCCATCCATGAGACCTTGGATGACAAAAAAAATAAAACTCCTCTTCTGCACATAGAGAAACTTTTCAAAACATGTAATTTGATCCAACGCCACTTATTTATGTATATAATAATATGCGTTCTATCTTAAACAAGACTCAAGACATTTCCATTTTAGAATGCTTTGTTTATGAACTGATTTGCTATTTTTTTTAGCCCTTCATCTGGGTCTTTACCTCTGTCCATCATAAGCTGTCCCCGCTGTATGAGGAAGGTTGGATTGTGGAGCTTCCAGCAGCTGGAGTCCGTGGATTTGGACAGTTCCTTTGGACCACCCAGTACTCCGGTATCTCCAGGAGAGGGTCACAGTGACAGAACACCTTTGGGAGTGGTGTCTCCCAACAGAAGGGTTACTAGAAGCAAAGACCTTGAACAGGTATGCAAAGCTAATAAACTGTAGGTATGTTATGACCAGTAAAAAAAAAAAAGAATGGCAACTGCTTGCTTCAAAAATATATTTAAACAATGGTATCTTGAAAAGAAGTATATTAACTTGTATCACTACACATTTTTTGTTGGGCAGATATAGATTTAAAGCTATTCACTACATTTCAAAGGGCACTTTTGGAAGTTTTTAGGCTTTAGTCGCGCTTTAATTGGGCTCTGTTAGACCCACTATTGAATTGCTATGTAACTGTTTAATATTTCATCAAAATAAACACCTCCCTTTATAAAAGCATGATCCCATAAATATAACATTTTACTATTGTTAGAGTCCTATGGCAGCTGCAACCCAGGCCCCCAGCGGAAGCTCAACAGGATCATCGGAATCAGATGCTGTGCGGAGTCGGCCAGTGACCCGTAGCATGGGACATGGAGAAAACTCAGGAATTACATCTGAAGTCCAGTCCAGTCCTCAACGTAAAGCCAAGCGACCTAGGCTCTGCTCTAGGAGCAGTATAGTAAGTTATGAAAGGCTCCAGTACCTCTGTGCCAGGGTTGTCATATATATATATATACATATATATATATATTTCTTTTTTTTTCAATTTTATCATGTTTATATATGTAGCTTTATCATCCTGCAATGTAAAACTGTACTAAACTAGCTCGCTTTCTGTCCAGGATTCTTCTCCCAAGGGCTGTTTTGATCCCCTGAATCAACACAGAAGTTGGTGTCCATGGGTCACTGTGGGTTGTGCAGACAACAAAGGAGATGCTGAGAACAAGGTGAAGGAAAATGAAAATGAGGCAAAGGAGATTGGATGGAAGGAGGTGCTACGAGTGCTACTATCAGAGGGAAAATCCAGGACACTGTCTGATGGAGACTCTACAGTAAGACATCTGAATTGCTTGTAGCTACCTCAGTTTCTATTTCTCATGGCTGTAAAATATAAAGTTCATGTTTTTTGTTTAAGCCAGCATGTAGTTTTATTTTAAAGAGAGTTTTCAGACCGCCATAAAATGTTTTTTTGTCCTTGTTATGTGTAGCTAGGAATTAGCTCCTTGAAAGTCTATACTTTTGTGATGGCCATTAGTCAAAGATCTAATAGGTAGCACATCTGCCTTTATGGACCATATACACTTGACAAACACCCTTGTTACTGTGGCTGGAAATGACCGCAATCAGTCTGATAGCTGTCATCTTCACATGACTTCCCCAACATGCTCTATATAATATTCTTTACATAAGAGGGAATTTTTTCCTTCCATCACTGTTGTTTTAGTGTCAAACATTCTGTCATATTTGCACACTATAGAAGCAGTGTTCCGCACAACATTTTTTTTATTTGTTTGGCACATATTGTTTTTTTTTTTTGTTTATTATTTATTTCAATAGTTTTTTGATTCAAGTTAGAGGGTCTGCATGAAATGTGGGCAACTATAGGTCAGGAATGACTGCCTACATACTTTTTTTTGAGGAGGGTTTCTCTTTAACCAGTTGCCGTCCGCCCCCGTTGTAAAAAAACGGACGGACGGCACTGCTGCATTGGCGGGTTGCCGTCTCCAGACGGCATTTTTTTTCTGCGGGCGCGCACGGGCAGAAGAGACCCGTGCAATGCAAACACCCGGTACCGGGTGTTCCACATATAGACGATCGGCGGCTCTATAGCCTGCCGATCGTCTATATGTGTTTGTTTTTTCGTTCTGCTGACTATTTACCCGACCTGACCCCATCTTTTGTATTTTACCAAAAATATGGGTAAGAATAAATTTTTTTTAACATAATGTAGGGAAAACATTTTTTTTGGTCAAAATTTACTTAAACTTTTTATATTATATTGTACAAAATAAAAACCCCGGTGGTGATTAAATACCACCAAAAGAAAGCTCTATGTGTCCCCAAAAAATGTTAACCTAAATTGCAAGGCTATAGTCCGGTCATGCTTACTGGTGACATTTTTGACTGACTGGTGAGACACCCTAAAATGTGTGTGTGTGTGTGCATATATGTGTATATATAATCAGGGATGCACCAATCCCATTTTTTCATCCCAAGTACTGATACTTATCGAGGTACTCACAGATACAAGTACGGATACATTTTTGTTTATTGTCATGTGACAGTTTTTCTAAAACAATACAGACTAATGAATTCAGTACAGTGGTGGCGCGCCAGAGTTAGCTCCCAGCTGCAACCACTGCAACCCTGGTAGTTTTTGTGAAAATGCCAATTGGCCATACGGCACTGGTATGTGAACATCCCTAGTTGAAACCTCTGTTGAGTTTGATTGTTTTTTGGATGCCCATTGTGGAGATTTACTCTTACTTCCTATTTGGGTGTCTACAGTTATGAGAAGTGAGATTAACTGTGGCATATTCAAAAACCTAAGAGATTCTAAGCCTTCATCACTTGACTATAATAATAGTAATAAGCGGTCTGTGTCCCCAGTTGCAAGATTTCCCTCATTTCCTGGTTTTCATAGAAAGCTAGGAACATTCTCACAAACAATGACACAGACAGCAATAAAACTTGACAGGCTATATATACTCTCTCCAAATATCTGTAAAAAATAAGTCAAGGCAACTGGACTTGCTGTAGTTTTCTTGAAGACGTTTCACTGGACATCCGACCAGCTTTCTCAATTCAGAATGACTTGTACAAAAATTATCTGGGAATAAATATGGTGAATGTTGCTCCAATCCACATAATATGTTAGTCGCAACCAGATGTTGATTGCATTGCATAATTGGAGCTAGGAGGTGTTAATAACCTGCCCAGAGAGAGGTGTTAAACCAGCATTGTATGTGGCAGACAATAGATGTCTCACTCCCCCACCTCTATTCAAGCTTGGCTTCTCCATTTTTACATAAATGGCCTCTTTCACACTTCTTTTAAACCAGTCCTCCTCCCTGTCTCTCTCCAAAGGAAAACAGTCCCACTTTAAGGCAACCTGGTAATATTTTCCATTGTTTTAATAATCACTGCTTAAAGCAAACCTGTGATGTACCCATGCAGTATGAAGCAACTTGTTCACTTAGTTGACTGTCCCCCTGCTGCTAATACTCACCTTCTCTTGGCTCCGCTACCACTCTATTTATCTGCCTGAGGAAAATGACCTACCCAGTACTTCCAGGTATGGGGAATCTCTCCCCTTCTCCCATGGTAGTGATGCATGCCCAAGCAGCTAGTCTCCAGACCTGAGTGTTGTCATGCGTGGCCGAGGAGAGATGCCTTAGCCCTCTGTATGCTCTGACCAGACTGATTTGGCACTTAGAGTTTTTTCTCTTTGCTCTAGCCAGTGAAATGTGCGAAAAGAGGCAGAGTGCAGGGCAGGCAATTAAATGACTTAGTTGCTTTGCTCGTGTTGGGTTTGCAGGTTCAACTTAATATTTAGGCTGTTTTTAAGACTCTGGTCTGTTTTGCTAATACTGCTTATCTTTGTTACAGAATGTGCAAGAGAAATCTCGCAAAGTGTTCAGAATATTCAGACAGTGGCAGGCAAGTGCCTCCTCATGAAGTCTGGAGGGTGACCATTATATGAAGATTTCCAGTTTCATGTCCCACCACCAACCAATTGGCTGACGTCAAATAGATGTGTGTGTACTATGTAAAAGTAGACTCTGCTGGAAGCTTTCTGTACAATGTGCTGTACTCTCAGAACAAAGTTAGGATTTCTGTGTCTGTTGGGTCTGCATGTTTGCATTCAGGTAACAATAGGTCACAGATGTTTTAGGAATGGCTCCCAGATGTGTGACCAGTGAAAAAAATGGTAACGTAAGTACTGAGATGTTACAGGTCAGGCTAATACAAGGTTTCACTAGTAAACATTCCATTTCTAATCTTTCTTGGGATGTCTTGATTTTCAGTTTCATATAATAACAGACTTCAGTGTGCTTTTTATTCCCTCTTCTGGAAACTTTAGTTTAAAAAAAAACCTTAATGTTTGCTACAGATCAAACTGTAATAACATACATAGAAGTGTATGGAACATATCAGAACAGATTATACAATATTTCTCTAATTTTCTTTTAAATTCTAAAATCTGTTAAAATGTATTTTTAAAGCCAGTCAGTCTTGCTTTCACAGAATATATTAATGAGAGACAAGTGAGAATCTGATTGCATGTTATAGAATAAATACATTCTTTGTTCATGATGGGCATTGTGCTAGCTACTACTCCTTACATTGTAATGGAAAAGAGTCCTTTGTGTGTTTGATGTTATTATTGAACAGCAGCAATTATTTACATCTTTGTGGATCTGCGTGCATTCTCAACTCAGCATTCTATGTGTTCCTGAATCATGAGAAAATAGCTTGGGATTAATATATTGCTGTTTTCTTTCAGTGCAACTAATACATATCAAGCATATCTAAAGTGGGATGAATCGACACTTGTGTTTGCCTGAATAAAGTTTTTCTTTACCACAATGACATCATTGGTGTGCCGCCTTACTTGTTTTCTGGACTGCAAGCCAAGCTACTAGCATTTTTTAGGAGAAGGTTGGCAATGCAATATTGGCCAAATGACATATTACCTTTACATTTGTAGTGTTAACTAACACTGAGATGAGTGATTGGGCATTTACATCTTGGAAATTAGTCCCATGCACTCATACCCCTGCCACTAGCATGTATTAAAGTTTGGTAATTCTGCGTTTTGAGTAGAATTATTCCTAAAGCATCTGCAGTGGAATAGACCTCCCCAATTCGGCACTGTCATCACATAGCTGATCCCTATAAATCCTTTTTCAGTTTAATTCCCTACTTTGCTTTCACATTTGCAGACTTATTTGGTCTGATGTGTTTCGTTCCTGACAGTGTCCCCTTCCACCTCCTGCATGTAACTATTGACCTGTTACTATGATGGGCAACCAGTGGTCAGTATTGAGGTTTAGGAGGTAAGAAGGAGTTGGGCTAGGCTCTTAAACGACTGAAGATGGCCAACCTTGTGTTTTTTTGTTTTTTTTATATAGGTTATTATTGAGTAAAATTTTAAACTGGATTCACTGTGAAAGGCAAAAGTACCCATGTACCTTGTTAAATGTACCCCTGAGGGTGCCAGTAGCCTTTTTTAAGTGTATTCCCCCTTTTGCAGTCACATTTGATAATGCCCCTCTATATGTTGGTTATGTGTTTCCATTCACAGAGCATAACAAAAAATATTTTTTATGACTTTTAGATTTTTGCAAAAAAAAAGGTAAGACGTGCAAAGGTTACTTATTTGGGAAGAGCTAAAACCGTCTCCTATTTTTTAACCGTGGGCAGAAAATGGTCTACAGCCGCTTACAGATCTGCTGGGGGATCGGCCTATAAGCGTGGGTATTGGCTGCGCTATTTTTCAACTTAAAGATTTTTATTGTAGAATACGGAGTAGGGGGCAAGTATATAGGGACTTAACACCGTTAGAAAAGGTTTGTCTGTAGGAGGAAGCACCGACTAAGGTAATATCATTACTATATAATATATTATTAACCTGTGTGACTCCAAGAGTGCCTTACTATGTGGCGAAGTGGGAGAGAGAATTGAAATGTAAAATATCAAGTAGGGAACTTACCTTTTTAGATTATGTGTTGCAGCAGGCAACATGGCTGAATTCAGGCTTTTTTCAAAGCACCTTCACAGTGATCCACCCTTATAAAGACTTAGGACTAAAATTTGAGGATTGTGTTTCTCTCATTAACTTCATTAACATACAATACACACGCCAGGGTTGTAATCCTTTAACCCTTTTTTTGGTACAAGCAGTGTTCAAATCTACTTTACAAACTATAATGAGAAAATCACTCACCCCTCACAACCCCTCCTAACAGTACAAAAAAGGAAAAAGTAGAAATGTAACCCTTAAGAAGCCAAGAGACCATAAGCCAAGTAAAAGCAATTTAAACTGCAAGAAGCATCTTTAAAATATTTTTAGCCTATACTATGTGAATGGGAACATGTAAACATAAAATAGGTGTTATTCCAATTTGACTGTGAAAAATACAAATCACAAATGCAACCAAAAAACACCTTTTTATCTACTTTTTTTATTATATGAAAACAGCTACTATGCAACTAAAACATGATGACTTCAGAAACTGGGTGACTGTACTTACCCTTATTAAATTACACTGATTGACAGCAAAGCTTACACCAAGCATGCATAACAGGAGGTTTCCACTAGTAGGTGAGCTTTTTCCTGGTCCATATCTCAACTCTGCTATGCTAAGGAGTAATGGGCAGACCTGAAGGAAACATTTGAATTATCTAACATGGTACTGGCGGTTAGAGGCAATAGAATACAAGTTAATACTTTAATTTTTTCGATGGACACAGCGTTCTCTTGAGTTCTTTAGGATCTGCATCTATGTTAAATCAACTTGAGAAACTAGATTGCAGACCAGCTAGACTCGCCTTAACAATAATAATTTCCTACGACAAAGATCACCGCCATTTGACAGAACCACAGGACTCTGAATTTGGCTTCTAAAGCTGGCCATGCACTGTAATAATTGGCTGCCCGGTCTGTACATTTGAAGATTTCCCAGACAAGTTCCTTTCGATCAGCTGATAAAGGGATGCTGGCCGAAAGGGTGCCAACAGTGGCATCCACTGTGCGAATTTCTTGATGAACCAGATGAAATTCGTAGTGTATGGCCAACTTGCGGCTGAACTTCTGGCATTGGTATGGATGTTGATCAGTGCTGTGTTGGGAATACAGAGAAAGCTCTGTCATTGATTGTTCGTACCTTTTGGCTAAGATTCAACTACATAAAACATGAATATTGTCAGGCTCAAAACATTATGTATGCTTTGCATTAAATATGATCTGGATTAACTAAACGATTTTCATTTTTCCCCAGTCATCTTCCAGGACAGCCATCGAGATATAGGCTCCGCCTGCCTGCAACAGGAAACACATCAACCACATGAAATAAATAGACTCCTCCTTCCATCCCAAGTCAGTTTTTTTGTGTTTCCGCCGGCTACACAGGGACATCGTAATGTTTGTTATTTTTAGGGCTCATGTTTGTTTGCCTTTGGGCTGAGCCTTACCCTGCTAGGCATTGGGACCTACTCCAGGCTTACCTGCTGCAGTGCCTACAGGGATTCCCTATCGGACCCCCACCCGATTTCTGGCCAAGGTTCCCTTCCATCACTCAGGGAAGGCAACCATCCTCCTGCACGTGAGTAGGCACCAGATGGTGGCCCCCCCTGGTGTACAGCAGTGGCAAGGTGTAATAACCTGGAGTGTGCTTGTGTCCTATTGTGGACAACTGTCTGGTGACAACAGGGGCAGCAGGAAGAGGTGTACGGGGAGGCCTCAGACTAAACGTAGATTTCTGCTGATGTATATTTTTACACACTGATTTTGCTGGCTGTCCTGGAATTATAGTATAAAGACTGAAGGTTATGCATAGTTATTCACCTGGTATCGTATATAAGGTGCAGTCCTGTGAATGATGCAGCTGCTCACAGGGGTAAGTCAACAACATCTTCAATACACCTCTATATACCACACTGCTTGTACTCCTATATTACATGCAGTTTCATGTGCTAGTCTCCTGTGAACATGTAAGTACAGTTCAGGCCTGGTTTTGAGAGACTATTCACAGTAGTACATTGCAGTAATGCATGTTACCACAAGACAAAGTACAGGTGCGCTGCATTGGGAAAATAGTGCGTCTGTGAAAACATGCAGTAATGCACTACAAAGCATGAGAAAAATATGAATGGGTCCTGAAGGTATGAGGGCCAGTGTCAACAGGCTTTTGTTCATTCACTACTGCTTCTCTTCCCATACATGTCTATGGAAATGCATTGGTGGTGACAAACTAGTGACAAGAATGATGTTAGTGTCTGTGTTTTAATCTGAAGCATCAAAGATAGACAGCAGGAAACTGTAGTATACCAGGTTCTTAGCCATTTTTGTCTTGTGCGCTTTATTAAAAGATGCAATGTGATGGGACTCCATTAACAAGGTTTTCTGGCCATACTGAGGATGGTCATTTTTCTCTTCCATATTTTTTGGAAACACTAAAAGCTCTATTGGGATCTGCGTATCCTCAATTAGCTGTTTAAGCCTAAGAGGATTTAAACCAGGTTATAATACCTTCTATGAATGCAGTAGTACTATCCCTGGTCTGGTAAATGCAGAGCTGGTCTAGGTCACTAACTCCAGTTATTACTACTCTTGCATGTGTTTAAATAAAAGATGTGATGTTTTATTATATATTTTTAATGTCTGTTAATAGTAAGTCCTATTAGTTTATTCTTTCCTACTTGCCTATTTAGATCATTTTCTGTCCATTTAGATCTATAGGTTTATTTCCTTTTTTGATCCATTGTACATGCTTGGATAGTATTTTTTCTGTTTATAAATACTATACAGTATGCGCTGTATACACCAAATAAATTGTATACTTGATTCAATCAGTCTTTTTGCCTGTATTAGTGACAGGCAATTTAGAATGTGCTTTTTATTAGCCATACTGTACTAGGTATCCCTTATAGTGACTCTAAACTCAAGAGTCAAATCTTAAAAATGCAAATAGATTACAATTTCAATACACATTAGTAAACTAAACATGAGATTGTAGTCCATTACAGGAGCAAGCTTGGAGTGGTGGCTACTTTATAACATACACAGGGGCCATGGAGAACAAAAGTAGCCACCCACCAGGAGGAAGGACAGTGTCAGCATGAAGTCAGAGATGATTTGAGGACCTACAGCTGAGTCATACACAAATAAGGTCCAGTTTTCTTAATAGGGTACTTGAATACTTTTTTTTTTAATTTAACTCCTGAGTTTAGTGTCACTTTAAGCTAGCTATACACCAGTAAAATTTCTGAAGGTTTGTTCGGTTTTCTAATCGTTAACGGGTTCAAATCAACTCTTGTTTTCCGCCGTAGTGAGGAATAAAACAATGAATTCTAACAGTGGATGTGGTTTTCCTATATCCTTCGAATCTTTCCGGTGCAGTGGTTGCCAAGGATGTAGAATGAATGTAGTACGTTCATAGAATATGCATTTCTTCTTGTGTGTTTTTTTTTTTTTTTTTATTATTATTTAGAACTACAAAAGGCAAGTACAACAAATTGATAAGTTCAACTAGTAGACAATGACATGACAGCAAATTTGTAAAAATACACAGATTACAAAAGGCTAGAAATAATACGTACTGACGTATTGTTAATGGGTATAGAGATGATGGTCACCGAGTAGTGCTAAATGTAGTGAGTTCCAGGACGTATCCAAACTCCAAGTATTACCAAAATAAAAATAAATAACGGCTTGAAACAAAGTAGTGTACCGCCTTATACGAGGTTTTATAGACAGTTCAATAGAGTAGACGAGAAACGGGGGCTCCAGGCACAAGATTCCATTTCTTCTTGGAAGTTAGCTCACATACCCTCCCTCCCTTCCTTCTGTCTTTATAGTATGACTTGTTGTGTGGGGGCACAAAGCTTTTTTTCTTTTGTCATGTTTGCACTTGTAGACTTGAGTGATCATTTAGGTGTATTGGCTATTAAAAGAAAAAATAGGACATTTATTTTCTCAACATAAACAACCTACAGAAATCGAATGCTGTGCTCATGATACATGATGCACATGAATTAATGCAAAGTCAAACAAACTTATTTTACTATGTCATAACATTGATTTGTTGCTGATTTTTCAAAATTAGAGTTGCAGTAAAGATAAGCTTTGTGGGGGTGGAGTCTGCCATAGTCTTGAACAGGCACACTTCTTAAGAGCTCCATGCTGCCGACTCACGTCCCTACTCAGAGCACCATGCCTCAAGGACCCAAGCCCAAACCCCAAAGACCCGTTCCTCTATCTCATGAAAGCCGAAAGACGCCATAGACAATTTTTTTTTCCAGCTCGTGGCCTTTTCAGGAACGCCAACCTCCAAATACAAAATGACGCTGGAGCGGGAACCACCAAACCCATCTTCCCCCTCTCTTCCTGCACACTCTCCTGAACATGAGGTTTCTGTGTGGGAATCTGTTTCATTGGCTTTGCAGGATGACTCGGACCTCTTACACCCTATGGGGACTCTTAAGAAGTACTTTGCGCTACTTCCCACTAAGCGGGACATAGAAAGCATGTTTTCCTGCCTAGAAAAGCTAAACGCCCAGAATATGGCAGAAACTTCAAATCCTAGAACTTTCTCACAAATCTTAACAGGATGCAGCAGTTCTACAGGAACTACTGCAAAATTGGACTCGCGTCTGAACAACTAATCTCCCAGTCTGACTGCAGAGCGTAAGACTTCCATGCCTATTTCTCATATTTGTGTAATATTCGTCAGGAGGCCTCTTCACCAAATGCTCCAGATTTAACTTATATGTGCTAGGCCTTAGCATGTCTTTCGGAGGAGGTATTTGTGGGGCTAGCTGCCCCATTCACAACTTAGGAAATTAAGCAAACTATTCAATTGTTACCCTCAAGTAAAAGTCACGGCCCTGATGGATATACTAATGCCTGCTATAAGACTTTTTACACAGATGTAGCCCCTTTACTGGAATCCATGTTTAATAATGTCTCTGCCAATTGCCTGTTCAAGGCCCAAGCACAGGAGGCTCATATTAACCTAATCCCTAAACCTGATAAGGATTCGTCGTTATTTGCCAATTTTAGTCCCATCTTCCTCAATGTCGATCTGAAAATCTTCGCTAAACTTATTGTAAACAGTTTGGCCTTATGTATTCTCACGCTCATCAATCAGGAGCAAGTTGGATTTGTACCCACTAGGAAAGCACAGGAAAATACAATCAAAATGCTGACCCTTATTAAATATGCTCAGTCATGATATCTCCTTACGTTTGCTTTCCATAGACCCAGAAAAAGTATTCGACCGTTAAGATTGGACTTTTATGCAGGCAGCATTACAACAAATTGGGATCCCTTGGTTGTTGGACAACAAGATTATTATAGGATTCAGGAAATTGGTATTCTTTCGGAACCAATCACTATATGTAATGGCACTCACCAAGGATGTTCCCTTTACTATATCTTAGCCATTCGTGCCAACCCACACATTACAGGCGTCCCCATTAAGAAAGTCCATCCTAAGTTTAGTTTGTTTGCAGATGGTATGTTGTTCTATATCTCTAACCCCAAGGTAGCTTTCCGCCACCTCTTAGAAGAGTTCAAGGAGAATTATGGGGTGAGTGAAAAACGCTCATCCCCATAATTGAAGCCGACCTGTGACACTGAAGCTGTCATAGGTTGGCTCTATTAATCGTGAAATCAGCGAATACTGCTGGTCACTGACTTTCTGATACTCTCGCTGCAGAGAGCAGTGACTGTCAGTCAATGCTTCCCGCAGGGATTCTCCTCTCTCCTTTTCTCCAGCGCTGACTGGAGGAATGGATGGGGAGGGGGCTGGCCGCTGGGTCTGCCTCTAGATTGACAGCTGGCTCTGCCTATCGGCCAATTGGGGTGGATCTCGACAGTAATGTCTTGAAAGAGATTTCCCCTGTCCTCCCACAATCACTCCCTTGGTTACGGTCATCCATTAGACCACGAGCGGACTCCCCAGCCTTTTGCCTTATCCCCCCATGCTGAAGACATTTGAAAACAAATAGCATTTTTCTAATGCGGGCCACTTTATGCCTGTAATGTGCAACCTGGAGTTCCCACCTGGCGTTGTTGAGGACTCCTTTATTATTTGGAACGTGGATGATCCTTTTGAAATGCTTTGTCACACCCTTCCATTTCTCTATGGACTGCTTTTGACATGCTCATACATTTTATTGCGGAATGGGAGAGAGAACTTGATTGTTCCCTTACAGATCCGGATCTGCCCAAGCATACACCCTCACACATAAACTTACCTTTGCTTCCTCTGCGCAAGAGAAAAGTTATAAATTATTAAGCAGGTGGTATCATAGCCTGTATATCCTCCATAGGATGTCGTGAACGATTCCTGGTGTCTGCTGGAGGTGTGGAAGGGAGAGAGTCACGTTAGGTTATATCTGGTGGGAATGTTCCCCCACACAGGCCTTTTGGCATGCAGTCTTCCATATATATTGCCTAATTACTGTGAGTGCGGTGTCCACCACTCTTCAGATTGCACTTCTCGCTATACACTCGGGTTCTATTTTTCTGTACAAGAAAGGTTTATTAAGATTTTTTTTGTTGGTTGCACGCACTGTTATACCTTGTTATTGAAAGTCGACAGTATGTCCCACCCTCGCGGAATGGGCAGAGGAATTGTTCCATATTTTGAGGATGGAACATTTGACAGCTCAGGTGCACTGAGGAAAATGTTTCTGCATGGAGCACATGGCTCTTGTATGTGGAATTGGATGCATGGAAACATATATACCCATCAACCCCTGAAATTGACAGCAACGTGGTATTTTTAGGACCCCAGATTGCCGCCAGCAAAAAGATGTTTGGGAATTTATTGGCCTGATACACTGTAGCATTGTTTGGATGAAGCGCTGGGCAGGTAGGTAGCTTTATTTTAAATTTTCACTTGAAAGCCCTTATTAAATTACCTTGGGGGCAAAACACATTTAGGGAGTTGTTCTCTGGAATACTTATAATGAACCATTCTGCTTCCTGCTAAAAGTCATAAAACATTTCTAGGCTTTCAGAGACATTGAAAGTTCTACCAGCCAGACTAAGATGACTAGTATACAATATCAATGTAATTTGGCAGAAATGTGCAGCAAATAGTGTACTGGGTAAAAAATTTCAGTCTCTGGTGTAGGTAAAAAAAAAAAAAATCTGTCAGCCAAGTTGGACTAGATAATATGGAACTGACCAAAAATATCCAAAGATACAATCATGCTGCAGAAGAACTTTAATGAATTCCACAAAAATATCCCAAGTGAAATGCAGAATGCCATCCAATGTACAAGTTTTAAAGGGTTATTCACAAAAGGGTGAAGAGTTTGGAGAAGGCAGGAGAAGTGAACAATCTAGGACAGTGGTGCCCACAAGGTCGATCGTGATCTACCAGTCGATCGCGTAGCGATCACTGGTAGATCGCCATGTCCTCTCCTCCCGCCGCTTCTCTAGATCCCCGCTGCTCTCCCCAGCGGGGATCCGAGAAGAAGTGAAGGAACCGGCGGCGGGGGAGGGCGGGTGACGGAGCCGCTGTCACAGAACTAATGCAGAGCGGTGAGGAGAGAGAGAGACGCTCGGCCAGGATCTGACAGCCGGCGCCTCTCTCTCCCTTCACTGCTCGTCCTTAGTTCCGTCACAGCGGCTCCGCCCCCCAATCCCCGCGGCTGGAGTGCTCTTTCACTTCTCGTCGGATCCCCAGCTGCCTCTGCCCGGGAGAGCAGGGGAGATCCAGAGGAGAAGTTGCAGCTCCCCTGTGTGTGGACGAGCAGCAGAGGATCGGTACATGTCACTAGTATGTACTAATCGTCTGTGCAGGACAAACACTGGAGCGATCGTGGCTATGCTCCCGTGGTGCTCGTGTGGCTGCCGGCTGAATGTGTCAGACGCTGCAGATGGAAAGGTGCAGAACACCCCATGTGCAACGTCGGCCACACGAGCACCACGGGAGGACAGGACGCCGGGACCTGTAGGGCGCACAAGAATGTAAGCCGGCAGACTCCCTGCGTTCAGGTCCGGGAGGGGGTGTGGGGCTGTATTGAAGTCAATGGCATCGTCCACAGTGCGATCGCCCGCACTCGGAACGCAGGCATGTTAGTACCTTCATTCTGGTCCAGTGCGATCTGCAAAAATAGTGCTCGCAGCATTTTTGTGGATTGCACTGGACTGGAACACAGGCACTAATGCAGGCGATCGCACTGTGGGCGAGTGGCCTGCCTGCGAAGCCTGGCTGCGGTGCCATTGACCTCAATGCACCGCCACGCCCCCTCCCGCCCCTGAATGAAGGTGTTTTTTTCGTTGGTAGATCTCAATTAGCTCATCATTTCAAAAGTAGATCTCCAGACGAAAAATAGTGGGCGCCCCTGATCTAGGACAACATAGCTGATTTGGAAAAAGTCTCCAATTCCGCTCACTTTCCAGCTCAGCTATGTTGTCCTAGATTGTTCACTTTGCCTGCCTTCTCCAAACTCTTCACCCTTTTGTGAATAACCTTGTTAGTTTTCCTTGGGAAAATAACTTTTCACAGCAGCCTGTTATGATCATGTTGTAGTGTAAATGTATTCACCTCATCATGACTGCTATGTCAAATTATAAGCCTTCAGAACAGTCCACCTTACCCACTATTTGTGCACAGGAAGCTGTTCTGCATTCCTCCACTTATAAATACATATCTGGCATTCCTGAGTATAATGTGTCTAGTGTAGCCATTTATTTCTGTGTGCATGTTTTGTGCCTATTTGTCCAACTCTGCCAGCTGTGATTTTAACCGTTCTGTTCTGTGTGACTATGGAAACCATATTTATATTTCACCATTGCGTATAAGGTGTACATTTATTGCGTTTCCAATATTATCGCAGTTGCCCACAGTAGGGGATTGTGAATCTCCTGATGTTATTCCTTTGAGGGGGAGGTTGAACAGGGTCACAGAGGGAGTCACTGGAGAAATGTCTGAATGGATGTGATTTTTGCATTCTTTTACATTAGTTTTCTGTGAAAAAATGGGTGTATTTGTGTCATTGTATATGCTTGGCGGTGTGTCCTATATAAGGAATGTGACCGCCTCCTCCTGCTTCCATTGAAAGATATGTTCTAATGCTTTTTCATGCTGCTTTCAGCTGAGGGGGAGCTACTGAATTCCAGATATCATCTTGTATACACAGGTAGAGAGGGCAAAATATAATGCTAAAGTCATGCCTTTCAGTTGCTAACTAAAGAATATTAAAATGGAAATTTTTCAGACCACTGCCTATCTTCTTCAGGCATATTGACAGAAGACAACATACCGTATATAACTGATATATGTTTTGCACTGAGCCACTTTAGCTTTCTTTTATCAGTATGTCTGAAGAAGGGGCCTAGTGTTCTGAAAGTTTGCGGATTAATATTTCCATTTAACACTCTAATATGTATTGCATTAACAATATGTTTTGCCTCCTCTACTTGTTTACAGACTCTAGGAAAGAAGACTTGTAACTTCAGGCTAAAAGTTTAACTGTCGCTTCTTGAAGACGTGGTAATGGGGACTTCCTAAGTTGTGATTGTTTTGTTAGATGATGCTTCCTTTTCAGACAGCTGCAGGACAAGTGCACATGTAAACAGTTGTGAGTTTTCGCAAAACACGCGCAATTGGAAAAATAGTGCAAGCTCTGGTCAAAACAGGCACACATGTTAAAAGGTGCGGCTAAACAGATTTTCACATTTTAAAAAATGATGTAAGAGGCTAAAACTGTCGCAATTGCTTTGATAAATCCCCCCCCCCCCCCCCCCTTT
>NW_017306294.1:932912-942204 GCF_000935625.1 Nanorana parkeri | reverse complement strand
TGTAATCCATTTTCTATGTTAAAAACAATCTTTTTGCATTTACGTTATTTTTTTAAAAGTATATTTAAAGTCAATTTTTTTTTTTTTAATAGGGTCGGGAGTGATTAAAAAAACTAGGGATGCACCGATTCCATTTTTTCAAATCAAAGTACAAGTACTTTCCCTCAGGTACTTGCTGATACCAATTACCGATACTTTTTCTTAAAGGGACATGTGACATTTTTTCTAAAACTATACAGACTAATGATTTTAGGGCAGTTTCTTTATAAAATGATGAAGAACTGTAACTCAATCCATGATTATTCAGCAATGGAGAATGCCAACCAGCAATAGAGGACTACAGAGCCCATCAATCCATGATTATTCAGCAATGGAGAATGCCAATCGGCTCACCTGGGCTGTGCGGTGTCTCACCAGGTCTGCCTTTTGGGTGTCACCAGGGCTGCATGTAGGTCTCTCCATGCTATATTGGTGTGTGCCGGGCTCAGCAGGGCTGCGCTCACATCTCACCTGGGCTGCATGTGTGGCTCTCCAGGGCTCTATGGGTGGGTGCTAGGCTCTCCAGGACTGTACAGGTGTGTGTAGGGCTGTCCAGGGCAGTGCCAGTCTGGGGAAGGAGGAAAAGGAGATGTGAAACCGGACTGGCACTGTCAAAGACAGCTATAACACAATCCTGAGCAGGTGGCCTGAGGTCTCCAACAAGTGTGGGACTTCAGGCAGCCAAAGTCATTTAAAAATGTAAAGCGCCGGCATCTGCGGTATGTATCGGGGCTTTTTCACGTGTACAAGTACTTGTGAAAATGCCCTGTATCAGCATCAATACTAGTATCAGTGGATCCCTAATTAAAACTCCTCTCAAGGTTCACCTTTTCTTTTAGGGGGGAGCTGGGTGAGCTGAACTGTAGATTTACTGCTGGGCGGGTGGAGTTGAGCTGCTGAGTCACTGCTGGGAGTGGGGAATAGGGGGAGCTGAGTTATTGAGTCACTTTTGGGAGGAGGGGGCTGAGCTGCTGAATCATTGCTGGGGAGAAGGAGCTGAGATGCTGAGTCAGTGCTGGGTGGTGGGAGCAGAGGGATCTAAGCTACTGAGAGTTGGACTTGGAGGACTCCAGAGCTTCTACTGTGAACTTTAAGGAGGATTTGCTCCACAGTGCCTGCAGCTATATATTTCCTGGTCCCCGCTACGCCCAGTGGTTTGATGCACCAGCTCCTACATCACTTCTGTGTCCTGTAATGGCTGGCAGGAAGACCCACAAAGTTGAACTGGTGGACCAAGTATCTGTCAGTCTGAAGATTGGCGGTGAGAAGAAGTGAGTATTTACTATCTTCTTTGCAAGGTAAACTTTTTTGCAAGTTTTATTTTAGTGCTTGAAACCATGTCACAAAGACGGTGGGCCCATCTTTGCCTGTTTTTACTTCATACCCTGTTAAATCATTACCTAAAGGTGGCTGGAATACTGTGGTCTCTTTCCCCACTGTTCTAAAGTGGGCCATAGAAAGAAAGATCTTTTTTTTGCCACCCAATAATGCCATCAGAAACGTGACAAATGTCAATCGTAATTTTGTTTGATTTTGGAATGAATTATGTTTCCCAAATGAAAGCCACATTCACTGATGAAAACTTGAACTTGTTCATTCGAGACAGATTTACCATCCTGCTCCTTCGAGTTTATTCGTCACTACAGTCGAAATCGATCATTTGACCCCATTGACTAATAGAAAGTCGAAAGAAAGTTCTTTAGAGAATCCAGGCAGTGTATGGCCATCTTAATGGATTTGACACATTGATGCTACTGATGGTGCTTTACTATTGTTTTACTCTTGATTATCAGGCTTTCTATGCGTTGCATTATTTTGCAACTATGTATAGCTTATTTATTTTGTTCTATTTGCTGTTTTCTTAATTAAGTCACTAACCGGGCTGCTCTGCTCTGCTCATGCTAGTCAAAAGGTCTTCCTTGCCATTGTCACCTTTACAATGATCTCTCTACCCTTGCCGTCTACTGTAACATTCTTCCAACCTGGACAAAGGTACTGAGATAATTGCACATAGAACCTATTGGTGTGAACATTTAAACACAGTTTCTATATTATAATTATATTGGCACTTGGGCTGTTGACAATGAAGCAACATAGCAAAAAATCATATACAGTCTCGACAGGAGACTGAGGGTAGCTGTAGCAGTGAATGGGCTGCCTGCTGCTATTGTTTGCCACCAATGTCGGCAAATCCTCTGCCTCTGGAAGTCATGCCTATGGCTGTCTGTATTCCAATGCCTTATGGGACTTGTAGTTGCACAGCTGGAAGTTTGGCTGCCCCTGCAACTAGACCAGCTTTTCTCAACCTTTTTCAGTCTCAACACCCTCTTAAAAGTATGCAAAATTGAGGCACTCCAGTCTAAAGTAAAACAAAACAAAAAACTGTCATGTGGTTCCTCCCAAAATCCATATCAGACCCTTATCCTAGATACGGGTCTGACATGGATTTTAGGGGGGACCCCACACCAAACAAAAAACAACAACATGAAGTTCCTCCCTTCACATCAGAGTCCCCCTCCTTCATATCAGAAGCCCACTTCCCATCAAAGTCCTCCTGTCACATCAGAAGCCCCCTTCACATCAGTGGCATAACCAGAGTTCTGGGCGCCCGGGGCAGACATTTTTTGTCGCCCCCCCCCATTATATAAACAACCACTGGAACTGTACCCTGCACCTCCCCCCCACACACACATGTTTTTATTTTAATTTTTCAAATTTTTATATTTTATTTTTTTAGAAACTTTTTCATTTTTTTAAATTAATTTTTATTTATTAATTAATTTTTTTATTAAATATTTTTATTTTTTACTTTACTTTTAGGGGCTTCGGGGAAATATTGGGGGTCTAAACAGACCCCTGATATTTCCCTTTAAAAATAGAAAAAGAGATTGAGGACACAGAGTCCTCAATCTCTTTTTCTGTGTCCCCTGTTATCAATGAACAGGAATCCTTTATGAGTGTTCCTGTTCATTGATAACATGGTATGTTTACTATAACTACAATTATGAATGAACAGGAGGAGATGTAGATCACTCCCGTTCATTCATAATTGAGGATATAGTTTACATACCAGGTCCTCAATTATGTACAAACACTCAGCGATCACTGATCACTGAGTGCTTGTACCCGTTCTCCTCTCTGACACACACTGTCATAGGAGGCTGCAAGACGAGAGCCCAGCCTCCTGTGACAGCGCTGGCTGTCTCCGCCCCACACCGCTCCGCTGCACTGTGATAGGCGGCCGAGCGGTGTGGGAGGAAAGACCCCTTGCCGCTCACGGCGCTCGTCCCGCAGCGCTCGGCCGGCTGTTATTTTCTCTCTGATTCCTTTCATCCCTGCTGGGCACTGCTCTGTGTCCCAGCGGGGATGAAAGGAATCACGGCCGCGCCGACAAAACGGCAGGAAAATGTCACTTTTGGCATTTAGCCGAAAGTGCCATTTTCGGCCGGCGCCCCCCCTTCACTTTTCGCCCGGGGCCCGCGCCCCTGCTGCCCCCCCGGTTGTTACGCCACTGCTTCACATCAGTGTCCTCAGTCCCTCCTTTGCCTCAGAGCGGTATCTTATAGTTGTCACCACGGTACGACAATATGGCAGAGGGCAGGACTTGGAGCAGGTCGGGATGGAGGCAGACTTCTGTCCTTTTCTGAATGCAGCCCTCCCTGGATTAGGGTCATGTGTTTCTATGATGTGGTGGCCAGCTCACCTGCACCATGGAAATGCATGACACTGTGCAAAAATTTGTAGGCAGCCCAATGTGCCGCAGCACTCTGGTTGAGAAAGGTTGGTCAACCCCATCAATGTTGTTAGACAACAGTTTGAGGAATACTGCCCTAAATTAGTCTTCTGAAACCATCTTATTGTCCAACTTGAATACTAGCAACTAGGATATATGGGCACCTGGTAATCTTGCTGCCCCTTTTCAAAATCCTTGAGATGTTCTGTATTCATAAACATTTGTTTGGTGCACAATCAGTGTTTTTTACAATATGAAAGAAATAAGAGCTGTTTTCTTAAGAAGTTAAAGAAGTTATCAAAACAATGGTAAATAACTCGATTTGCTTGTGTTAGCCACAGAGATGTATGTGGCTTTTTACTGTCTTTTTTGCACCCGACTGCTTTGGCAGGCTGCTTTTTTTAGTTATTGTTAGCTAAATCTTGTTTGACAGGAAGTTTGATTTTGGCGTTTTTGTTCAGGAGGAGCCAGATTTATGTTTCTGATTAATACCATAAAAGTGACAAACATGTTGACACATTTTTCATCTGCATGCAGAGTATACAGATAGCTTAAATAGAGATTTGTATAGATTGCAATTAAGTAGGGAGTGTAGCACTTGCTAAAAAAGTGAACAATAATTAGGTTAACATAGGTTGATGTTATGGTGTTAAACAGGTTGGAAGTGCAGGTGACACATTTGATCCAAATGAGTCAGTTTACCTGTAATAAACAATGATGTGTCATGCCTGTATAAATGGATAGTATAAAGTAGTGTAGGGTTTGTGAATACCACCCCTTTTTTTAATCTCTTAAACTACGAACTCAATAATCAATGTATTTTGTTTTTTTTAGCTGAATGCTTTAGAACCTGAACCTCACTAGTACTCTTCCAGACTTGTCTTCCCAGTCCATTCAATCAGAATTATCTCCATTATGTTTACAGTGACTTCTCTGTTGGTTGACACTCCCTGACACCCTTTCAAAACTGGGTCATTAATAGATCCTGACCTCTGGAGTGTCAGTGAGGTTTGCTTCTAATTACCTTTGGTCCCAGATACTGTGACAAATTTGTTTTGTCTTTGCCTTTTGTATTGTACAAAGCTTTTGTATTTGTATCACTGTCTTACTTAGCTTTATCTTTTTCAGTGGATCGTTATTGTGTGTCTGCTTGCTTTTAGTTCCCCTACTGTACGATGTTACCTAGAGTGAGGGTGGAAATCTTCTTTCTGTAGCAAAAACTGTTCATTTCTGTTAAAGTCCCAGAACTTACCCTTGCAGTTGGGGTTACCGCCGCACTGCAAGGGTTACATGCTTATTTTGTCTAGGTAGCTCAAATAAAGCAGATATACTCACCTAATCCTTGGTCGCAAGGCAGTCAGTCCTCACCTCTCTTCCCCTCTGCTCCAACAGTGGATTGACTCATGTCACGGCATCCTCATGTCTAATGCAAGTCCATGGACCTGCATTAGAAATTATGACGTTAGTAGTCCTTAGACTGCCGTAGCCTGGGGGAGAAGAGGCTACGGGGACTGGCCTAGCAGCCCAGCGGGACTGAGGGTCATGTGAGTAATACACTTTATTTAAGCCCCCTAGACAAAATGAGCACTTAACCCTTGCAGTGTGGGGGTAACCCCATTGCATGGGTACGTTTTTTTTTAATTCCCAGAGTTTTTTTTTAAAGCTGCTCTTGGATATTAAAATGGAAATCTAGCATGAACTAAGATGTTTTAGTTTGTGATGGAATGGGAAAGGGTTAGTACCTCTGTCAAGTTTCTGTAGCTGTTTGTGTCCAGGTTGGGGCAATTTTCCTTTGTGTGTTATCTCCATGACAATCATTGCCAGAACAGATTGGAGGGGAAATCCAAGATTTTATAGTTGTCGCCGGCACTGGAGCTGAGGCTAACTCTCCCAAAGAGGACACCTTTAGCACTGACAACTTTTTAAAAGTGGGATTCAGATGTACAGGCACAATTTTGTCATGGCCCAAAGTTATTGAGAACTAGATGCCCATACCAAATGTAAGGATTGTATTTGTACATTGTTTTCAAGTTAATGATAATGTTATGTTTTTTATCATTAGCTGTCAAATGTAAAAAGGTTTTAAATATGCAATTTACACCTAAAATCCACAAGGCCTCCTCTCCTCCAGCAATGCAGTACCTGCAAGCTTCCCCGTTAATTCCGACATAATCACCTGATCTTGCAGGTTCAGCATCTTTGACCATCTTAATTGACCGACCCAGGATGGCAGGAATTAATTCATCTTTGTACCAATCATGCCGTAAAAGCACACTTAACCAAACATGTACACTAGCCACTGCGATCAACACTTCCAAGAAGTGTGTTGGGTGGCTTTTCCTCAGATAGACTCTGTTCTTCTTTTGGCTGGCCACTATGTCACTACAGGACACATTAATGATGTAGCAACTGGTGGGAGGAACCATATTGCCCAGCAGGGGGTATGATATCCAACACACCTGGAAGCTGCTTCCTTTGTGAGTTGGTAGGTTTTAAACTCTGGGACAACATCTCTGTTTTATGGTAAACGTATTGAAAAATATGCAGGGTGCCACCTAGTGGCGGAACCATCATCATAGCGACCCAGGAGGCCGCTATCGGGCCCGGGGCACAGGGGGGCCCGGCCAGTACGAGGAACAAAGGGGTCGCCCTGATGCCATGGGGGCCGCCTGGGTCACTATGGCATCGCAAGCTGCTGCCTGTCACTGGCAGCTGTGAGGAGGAACGCGCCGCTGTTCAGATCACTGACAACCTGTCAGTGATCTGTGCATCAGCGCGTTTCTCAGCCGCTGCTGAGTCAGTGAAAGTTAGCAACTGTGGAAGAGGAAGAAACTGGGCTTGGCAGCGGAGGAGGAGGCTGGGCTCGGCAGCGGAACTCCTGGACGAGTTCCTTGGAGATCTAACATAAAGGGGTACAAGTACTGCTAAGAGAAAAAAATCACACATGGACTCATACACACGCACACACCTGCTCATAAATGCACACACACAATAGGTTGGACTTGATGGACTTATGTCTTTATTCAACCTCAAATACTATGTAACTAGTAAACTATGTAACTATGAAGACAACATCTTCAGCTTTGTTCTCATCTTCATTTCTTCATTCATTTTAATGAATGATAAACCCCACTGTAATGGATATACAAGCATCCCAGTGGAACATTTAAAAAAGTATAGACATATGGAAAGTTTCCAAGCTACAAAATATGTTTAATACAAATGTTAATACAAAAATATTTGGATGTCTCCGCTTACAAACCTGAATGTATCTAATTTGTGTATGTATCCTCCACAGCTGAAAAATCTATTCAGGCTCCTTTTTGACAGTCAGCCTGCCCTTCTAGATTCTTCTGAATCAAGCTTTTGTAAAAGGATTATCACACATGAATGGCATGAGTGCCCTTGGAGAAGATAAAGGAATTGTTCCTTTTTTTTTTGCTTGCTTCGAGATGAGTGCCATATTATTAGTGATTTTTTCCAGTACACCTTCCCCAGTGACACTCACAAGCCAGTGAAGTTCCCACTTAAGTTGAATTCACAGGGCACTAGAGTATATTCTGCCTGTGCGTCAGGGCAATGGTCCACTGGCTTCATTTGAAAGGGTGCCACGGCAGCAACGTAACACATAGGCGGGTGCAGTTTTAAAGTTGCACAAAACACTTGTTCTTTGCCTGCATACATGTGAACTAAGTCATGTAGTTTGATTCACTTGCTCATTGGTCATTTAGGAGGTGCTACGCAAGGGCCTGAATCACCTGGTAAACATCTCTTGTATACCAAAGAATGCAACCTTGAAAGAGAGTTGTAAAGTCCCCGCCATTTATGTATAAATGTATTGAAGTTCAGGAGATTCAACCTAATACTGCTTCCAGAGCTGTGGAGCTTAATGCATGTCTTTTGCATAAATGAGATTGCAACTTTACCACTCCCTAACAAAGCAGAGAGATGTTTGAAGGTAGATTGGGTGTTCCCATGAATAAACCATGAATAAACCACACATCCTGTTTAAGGAAACCTGTATGGAGAGGAACATGGAAGCTGCCATTTATTATTTCTTTCTGAATATATTCATTCAGTGGCTTCAATACTTGGAGCCCCTGGCCTGAAACAACTATGCAGATTGGAAGCTCTGACTTGATGTACTCCATTCTTGCTCTGTGTCAGTGCTTGAGAAATGATATAAGCCAGTTGATGATGATCACAATTAAAACCCTATCATTCTCAGGAGGAACTATATTCCTGGGTCTGACTCGTAATTAAAGTCAAAATTGTGAAAACTCCCACTGCACGTTGGTCCTGTGTTCTAATTCACACAACATGCCTAAACGTATATTTAAAACAAATATTTCCTACCTTTTAGATATCTCCATTTAACCATTTGGCCTTCACCATCTTCTCTCTCAATTTCAGTAACTGGAAACTCTGTCCTCATAGAAGGCTAATGAGAATGTATTCCCCCTCGTTATCATACAACCAGGGGAATTCAAAAAGTTTCTTTGAGAGGCATAAGAAAATTGTTTTAGGGTTATAGGAACAGTGTTGTTATTTGGGCCAAACTCATGTACAAGGCTGCACATCATTTATGGATTTGATGCAAATAGGGATGTCCTGATGCCACTTTTTCAGGCCCAAGTACAAGTACTTCCCTGCATGTACTTGCCGATACCAATTACCGATACTTTTTCTTAAAGGGACAGGTGACTTTAAATGATCCATAGTACAACTACATGTTCTGTACTATGGATCATGATTTAACCTATTCATGTTAGCAGCGGAGATTTGTAACTCTATTGCTGGAGAGTAGTGGAGGTATGTGCTGTATATATGTACTACATATACATTACACACGTCCAGGACACTATAGCAAAAGATTTACAGCCAGCCCCGTCCCAGCTTCCCTCACTCACAGTTTCACTCCGATCACTGTTGCCTCACGCGGTGCCTCTCGTAGTCGGCGCTGGGCAGGATCACTGCATCGCATCTCGGTGCTCAGCTTGTGGGAGGCGCTCACAATTCTGCCCAGCTAACATGAATGGGTTAAATCATGATCCACAGTACATATGTCAATATGTACACTGCAATAATAGAATTACAATTCTTCCCTGCTAACATGCATAGGTTAAATCATGATCCATAGTACATAATAGTACATAACATGTAGGTGTACTGTGGATCATTTAACCCATTCATGTTAGCAGGGGATCATTGTAAATCTAATGCTGCAATGTAAGGGACATTTGTGCTGTATATGTACAGTACATATAGATATACAATTCTATACTGCTAACATGAATGGGTTAAATGATCTGTAGTACAGGGCTACATATCATGTACTATGGATCATTTAATCCATTCATGTTAGCAGAGGATAATTGTAAATCTATTGTTGCAGTGCATTCTATATGTAGTATATAGTACATGTACATATAGAGTGCCTGCAACAATACATTTACAATTATCCTCTGCTAACATGAATGGGTTAAATGATCCATAGTACAGGGCTACATACAGATCATT
>NW_017306294.1:924988-925397 GCF_000935625.1 Nanorana parkeri | reverse complement strand
CCCTCATGTACTTGCCGATACCAATTACCGATACTTTTTCTTAAAGGGACAGGTGACTTTAAATGATCCATAGTACAACTACATGTTCTGTACTATGGATCATGATTTAACCTATTCATGTTAGCAGCGGAGATTTGTAACTCTATTGCTGGAGAGTAGTGGAGGTATGTGCTGTATATATGTACTACATATACATTACACACGTCCAGGACACTATAGCAAAAGATTTACAGCCAGCCCCGTCCCAGCTTCCCTCACTCACAGTTTCACTCCGATCACTGTTGCCTCACGCGGTGCCTCTCGTAGTCGGCGCTGGGCAGGATCACTGCATCGCATCTCGGTGCTCAGCTTGTGGGAGGCGCTCACAATTCTGCCCTGCTAACATGAATAGGTTAAATCATGATCCATA
>NW_017306294.1:907472-924777 GCF_000935625.1 Nanorana parkeri | reverse complement strand
AGGAAATTGTAAATCTATTGTTGCAGTGCATTCTATATGTAGTATATAGTACATGTACATATAGAGTGCCTGCAACAATACATTTACAATTATCCTCTGCTAACATGAATGGATTAAATGATCCATAGTACATGGCTACATATAGATAATTTAATCCATTCATGTTAGCAGACGATAATTGTAAATGTATTATCTGCACTGTATGAGCAGTGTGTACTCTATATGTACTCTATATGTAGTACATATAGAGTATATACTGCTAATACATCTCATACAGTGCAGAGAATACATTTACAAATAAACTTTGCAGCATAATAGTGTCCCCCCCCCCTTGCCCTCACTCACTGTGCCAGAGAGAGCAGCGACGAGTCAGCGCTGGTCCAGTGGGAGGAGCTCCAGGTGGGGTCCTAATTTAGCTGGCTCAGAGGTGCCAGCCAGCTAAATTAGAATCCAACCTGTAGCTCCTCTCGCCGGACCAGTGCAGACTCGCCGCTGCGTGTTTTTTTTTCTTCTTACTTACCTCGCCAAGCGTCGCGTCACTGCTGCTCCGGTGGGTGGCGCTCCAAGCGGGGTCATCTGACAGTCTCCGGCCACCTAAATTAGGACCCCATCTGGAGCTCCGCCCACCAGAGCATCAGTGACCCGACGCTCGGCGAGTTAAGAAAAAAAAACAGCGCAAGCTTCGGCGCTAGGCATCGGGGCATTTTGACAAGTACAAGTAGTTGTCAAAATGCCCTGTATCGGGCCCGATTCCGATGCTAGCATCGGTAACGGGACATCCCTAGACACAAACCTATGAAACTGGTGTTGGCATGCGAGACAAACTTTGGGACAGATATTGTATACTTATAAAGTACATAGATGTGTCACAGATTTTCAGTTAGATCCTCAGTTTCAAAGAACGCCACACCTGAGATATGTGTCACATACAATAACAGGCATACACAATATGAATGTGCAACAGACTTGTTACAGCAAAAAGTACTTAGGGTAACTTTGCATCACTTTTCTTATTACCGAACTATCGGAATTTATTTATTGAATGTGTCACAGTGCCAGAATGAAATATGGTGCAAATAAGAACTAATTAAATTTGGCACAGGAGTCAGTAGAGGTGCAGAAAATGGCACAGCATGTTTTAGAATTTGGCATAGACATTTCTTGGGCTCCATTAGCACCAGCATTCTGGCACAACCCTTTGTTAGGACAGACAGTCCTGCTCATATAGTTTAAAGGTCATATTGAAATCTGCCAACACAGTACAGACGGTTCATTTTTTGAAACAAAACCCCCCAGAAAGTGTGAACCAAGCAGGATATTTCAGTCCTGGAGTTAGCACAATGAACATCTAAAAAAGGTTAGCTGCAATTTTTTAATTTGTTCTCACAGTTATACAATATGATTGGAAACATGTAACTTGTATAAAATAAAGCTAATATAAAATAGGCGCTATCCCGATTTGGCCGCAACAGTGGAAATAAGCTTTAAACACCCCTTTACCCTGTAAATTCTCAGACCCATGTATGACAGGTATTCTCTAAGGTGATGCTGGGGGTCCAAAAGACCCCTAGTATTACCTTTCTACTTTAAATAAGCTATTGAAGTGCAGATGACACTTCAATAGCTTTTTTTTGGGCTTCATGAGCCCAGCAATGACAGCTATGGGACCGGAAGTGATGCAATACGCGTCGCTCCCAATCCCATAGGATGGGGAGGAGATCGGTGAATGGACGTTTGCCGCTCTCCTCCTCAGCTTCCCGCCGACACCTGAGAAGCCGGTTCTTGGCCTGTAGGAGGGGCAGCGGAGCCCGGGAAACATGTCAGGGGTGTTGGGCGGGGGAGGCGGCCCGTTTGCTGGATCGTAGAAGCGATCTGGCGGCAGCTGAGCCACCAGAATCGCTTCTACCGTAAGGCCAGCCGCTGGCTCTACAATTATGAACGGGGTCCTGAGTATGTTTAACCCCTTCAAAATTTATGATGGGATTATCCCATCATGGGTCGTGAAGGGGTTAAAGAAGAACCCTGGGCAGAATAAAACATTACCTATGCAGACTGAATGGACTGGTCTAGCAGCCAGGCAGGACTGAGGTTCGGGTGAGTATATCTTTGTTATTTTAGACCCTGATGAAAACGAGCACTTAACCCTTGCAGTGCGTGGGTAGCATTTGCTCATCAGGTGTCCTGCATGTGTGTTTCAGGTCAGCGACTCACCAAGTTGGCAAGGATGGAAAATAAAATCCTTGGAGAATGCACCTTACAATTTTTACAAATTACCATTCTGAGCTCTCTTTTTTTATGCCACATGTGGATCCAAAAAGCTACTCATAGCACATGCTGGAAGCTGTATCCACAGATTTTTTAGAAGTATTGGTAACGTTAATTGCTGTGTTTCACAACTAGCGATATCTATAGCTAGACTGGGCTACTGTCATTATATAGGTTGTAGGGATTTTCCATTTTATTGGCCACCTATTGTAACAGTTGCAGTTTGTTGCCTGTGTATTGTAACAATTGTCCATTTGTTGACTGTGTATTCTTTCAGTTGTCCATTTATTGCATGTGGAATCTCAGGCTCGCTGACTTAGGGCCGGTGCACACCTAGGTGATTTATTGCGCGGTTTGAGTGGCGCGATATCATGCAAAACACAGATTTGCATTGAAGTCAATGGAGGCTGCTCACACCTTTGCGATTTGTCGTGCAACCAAAATCGCCTGTCACGCGAAAAGGTGCAGGAGCTATTTTCGGTCGGTTGGGGTCCCATAGACATCTCTATGCACTGAAAAACGTGTGACAATCGCACGGTTTACAATGAACAGCTGCGCGATCGAAAATGCGTGAAAACAGCTCGACATCTGAATCGCCTAGGTGTGAACCTTGCCTCATGGTGCCCAGGCATGTTTATACTCCCTGCTTTGTGTCCCTTTGGGCAGACTATATCAACCATATTAAATGATAGGTGCACTTTAAAACATCCTTTCTGCAGATGTATACTTACCTTGATCCAATGTCTGCAGCCTCCAGGGATTGTTTACATTCTACGCCACAAGTCCTCTCAATCTTTTGGCTTCATGTGCTTAGTAGAATCCCATAAACGTCTTTGGGGGCTCATCTACCTCCGTCTCCCAGCCAGGGGTACTACACGCGGTCAGGAGAGAGAGGACTTGCAGTGCAAGATGTCAACAAACACAGGAGTCTCCAGGCATTGGATCTTAGTAAGTATTCATCTGTGGTCGGGGCAAAAAGAATAAGTGAACTAATTCTTTGTGTGTCATCATGGAATGTTCCTGGAAAGGGACATATTAAATTTTAGTTAATGTCTCAACCTCCTTAGCTAATATATATGTTTGAATGTGTCTTTTCGTCCTTAGTGCAGACACACAATAAATCATGTGTATGCTAAGGATAAAGCGTACACATATTTTATTGAGCACAGTTACCGCCTTCTGTATTCAACACATATTAGACACTGAATATGGAGAAATAGATAAGTTCAGCAAATACAGCCAATGTGTACTGCCAAGTACCAGTGGCGTAAAAACCATGGGGGCCGCTGGCCGCCGGGAAGTGACAAGCGGGCAGCCTGGGAGGAGAAGAATATTAGGCAGCCGCAGATCAAAACAGGCAGATAATAGGACAGCTCTGGGGCCTCGGCCGCAAGGACCGATCGAGCAGCAGCCGCGACCTGATGCTGCAGAGAGACTCGCCTCGGCCCAATAAGTTGCCGCTTTCCCGCACTCCAGTTTTTTTCTCTTTTTCTTTACAGCCAGGAGTACAGTTTAGGTGGTTAGTGTACTTGCTATTATAGAACATTGAATAGAACACAGTTGAAATTGAAAGTTTCAAGTTCAACTATATTCTATTTCATGTTCTATAATAGCATTGTCTTTACTAATAAACTACAAGCAGGCAGTCCCAATGGGCCTTGTAGTTCTCTATGCTATAAGGCTGTATGAATTAATGTCCTCCTGAAAGTGCAAGTAATACAGTGCCCCTATAAAACATAGAATAGAACATAGTTTAACTTGAAACTTTCAAGGTCAACTATGTTTTATTATATGTTTTATAGGGGCATCTCCTCCTCCTTCCCCCTGCCTGCACCCACCCGCACAGCCCTGGTGAGACCCGCACAGCAATGGTGAGAACCTGCAGAGTCCTGGTCAGACCACGCACAGCTTCCTGAGACCCGGGGGGGGCGCAACATTTTGTTCTGCCCTGGGCGCCTGTAGCTCTGGTTACGCCACTGCCAGGTACCCAAGAAAAACAGACCATTGGGTCCATTCACGTATAATGTATTGATTGTGAGCACATAAAATTATAATTGTATTGTTTACCTTAACACCCATACACCTGCAGTCTGAAGATTAACATATTCTGGCACTGCTTTTCATTAGGGAACTAGTAGTCAGCGTGGTACCATGACAGCTAACTATGGTGATCACATGGAGGTTGGGGAAACTACTGATAGCATTGTGACTCTCTCTCTGTGCACAGAGAAAGAAGCACAATGTAAAAAACATTCAATTGTGTTGGGAAAAAAAAAGTTATGTTTGAATAAAAACGTTAATGTGTAAAATAAACAACAATTTATTTTTCACATTTTTGCTAATTTGTTCAAAATCATAAGATTGTTTATGAAAACAGTGTTACCCAATGCATACTGAAGATGCTAAATTTGGTCTGGGCATCCATGCTTCAATGACCTTTGGTTATGAAGTAGGTAAAAAAATAAAAAAAAATAATGCGAATTTCACATTGTACATGTTTGCTTTTCTAAATATTTATTACTATATCAAATACAGAGCTTAGTAGATTATCCATTACAGGGACCTTTTTTTTTTTTTTTTAATTCTAGAGCTTATTTAGACAATAGCATACCTCCCAACCGTCCCTCATTTGGAACAAAATCCTTCTCTCTCCCTTTTCCTCCTCAGTTGTCCCTCTTTTTGTTCTGAGGTACACAAATTTAAAATGTTCTATTTACCTACCAAAAGTGTTATTCTGTACTGAAACCTCTACTTACCCCCCTACTTACCTCTTAATTATCTTGTTTGCAATTTAAAAACACAGTATAAAGGAAAAGTAATGGTGAAAAAAATTAAACAATTCTGGGTTTAATCAATCATTTTTGACATAGAAATTCTTAATGATCCGCATAACTGGGGGAGTGGCACAGGTGCTTGTCCATTGCCTAAATAGATTGCACTGGAACGTGTCCCACTTTCTCATTTCACAAAGTTGGGCAGTAGTGCAGTGCGTTGTGATGCCATTCATTGTGAATGTAGCCCCAAACATACTATACAATAACGGGAAAAGCTCCTTCACCATATTGACAAAAATGTATCTTAATTGTGCATCACTCAGCTGTAGATCCTCAAATTATCTCTGAATTGGTGCTGACACTGTCCTTCCTTCTGGAGGGTGGCTACTTTTGTTCCCCATGATCCCTATGTGTGTTGTAAAGTAGCCACCTTTCCAAGATCACCATACCCGTGATGGACTATAATCTCAATACAAATTAGTAAACTAAACATGAGATTGTAGTTCAATACAGGAGAGAGCTTGAAGCGGTGGCCACATGAGCTTATAGTAGAAGGGTGAAAGCCAACGACGTAAGGCGTAGTGACGTGGCCAGCTTGAAACAGTGGTGTTCTGCCGTATGCCTTATGTTGTTGGCAGGGAAAGGGTTAAAGAGTGTAGTCCAAGTCAAATGTATTGTGGTCTCCATACACCTTGCGATTATTGTACGATAATCGCGCGAAATCCCGCAATCATACGATAATCGGCAGGCGTATGGAAGGAGTGCCACCGTTTCTACTGTATGGTCGCACGTCTTTTGTCGAACCAGCATGCTAGAAAACCCACCGACAATCGTACGATTGTCGGCGGGTTAGTATCGTGCTCGTTCGACAACTGCGGAACGGGCCGGTGTGCGCAAGCGCACACTGCCCGTTCAGTATTGCAGTCATCGGAAGCCCGCCCCTCAGCGGGACAGGCTTGCGATAATCACAAGTACGATCTGCCTGTCCAAGATGGGCAGACCTTTGAGTCACAGACCTTAAAGAGAGCAGCCAAAAGTTACAACAGTTACCTGTTATGAGTCACTGTCTCGATATATAAGCCAAAGTATTAGCAGTCCTGGCAGGCAATTTGCATTTTCAGAAAGAGAGGTTGGCAATATCAGCCTACATTCTCTTTTTGAAGCTGCAGTGTAAATTTGACCATTTTTGTTAACTCAAAACCAAAATATTGATTGTACTGGACTTACTTGAAAAAGTCTACATAGGTGAACTAACACTTGATAAAGCTAAGAAATACATACTCAGTATGGTAGTAAAATCTCACTTACTGATAAGTGATTGTTATGTTTAGATATGCCTACTCCAACAAGTAAACTTCTAAAGTAGACACGGTTCTCTCTATTTAAAGTCAGCAATCTGTAGAGAACAAAGAACACATTGACTACATATCAAGGTAGACATATAATTGTTTTCCATGGTCTCAGCTGTTGTCAGGGTTGACCATGAACAGTGAGTCAGGGCCAGTTAGTCCAGCTGGTTATGTGTGTTAGGAGATAGCCCTGATGGCTTGACTCCTCTATTGCTTGTCAACATTTAGTTTTAGCGCGAAATGCTGCTCCTACAGTATGTTGTTGAAGCAAATAAATAAGATAGGCTAGCATACATCACCCGATCGTTGGAACTGTCCCATAGGCTATCTATCAGATTCAACTACAGCTGCCAATGCCAGGATGTTAAGGGTGATGTCATGCTTGCAACTAAATCAGGCCTGGAACAGGGCCAGCAGTGTTGTGTGGGGCAAGGAAGCAGGGGAGCAGGTAAGTTAACCAGTTCATCAGTAGGTAGTCCATATATCTTTGAGAATAATGACAGAGCAGGGAAATAGATTTGACTGTAATTAATGCTGTTTTGTGGCCTGGGATAGAATTGTAATCTTAACATCAAATGTGGTGGTAGCAGTTTTTAAGGTGCCTGTGAGGAACACATACGAGGGAGCAGTGTGTGATCATTAACTGCAGGATGTCTGCAGCTTGTCTCCTGCAGCACATCTGATGTCTGTCTGGTCTTCTCCTGCAGCATATCTGCAGCCTATGATTGGTGCCCAAAGCACATTGTCAGTCTCTATCAGCCCCCCACAGAATGCCTGCAGTTTTTCAGCCGTCTGCCACACTACATCACCAGTGTCTGGCAACTTTCTGCTGCAGTTTCCTTAGTCTCTGACATCTTCCCACAGCACATCCATCTATCTTCTTCAGCACACCCACAGTTTTTAACCAGTTCCCAACAGTACTCCCACTGTCTCTGGCAGTTTCCCGCCACACATCCTGAGTCTGTGACTTTCTCAACACATTCAGGCTCCAACGGTCTCTTGCAATACTATAACACTGTTCATCACAGCACACCCACAATGTTTATCTTACAGAATGTGTCCAAAATCTCTGAGCATGTTTAGTAGCACATTTACATCCTCTGGCCATCTTGGGGAGCATGTCCGTGGTCTCTTATAACACATTAGCAGTCTTAGTTTTGTGTAAATGAAGGGTTAAAATTAAAAATTGCACACATATGGCAGTTTCAATAGCTTGCAATGAGCTCCTACATCACAAATTGACTAAATCGATAAATGCAGTCTGCAATCCAACAGTTTCAGCTGACACCTTAAGCGATGTAACGTTTTGGTGGTAGGATGGCCTGATCCATTTCGTTGTTTCTGCAAATGAGCTCATTTTGAAATTGCCTGTAAATATATATTTGTAGCCAGCATAACTTAAAGAGACAGTGTCACTTTGCTCATGTAGGGCAAAATAACACTATTTCTGGAAAGGGCATATTTGCTGCCATGTGTAGCAATGCAAATTAAGGAAAGGTAAGTATTACATTTTCCATTTTCCTGGTGCCTCCATGGTAGCATACATATGGTAATGACTGGAAATGGTAGGGTTAGGCTGAAGCCAAAATAAAATCCTCCCAAATGCCACAGTCATAAATAGAGCCAGATCAGAGGACCATGTGTCTGCTCTGCAGATAGTTTCTGCCAGAACACCTCCATAATCTGTCCACGAAGATGAGATGCCCCAGCTGGAATGTGCAGTAATTATCTTCAGCAGATCCATCCTGTTTGATCTGTGAGTCTGTTGGATGATTTGAACGATCCATGCAGAAATTTTCCACGGTAAAGCCTCCTTGCCTCTTTTCACTTCTGACAGCATTAAGAACAGCCTTTTTCAACAGCAAAAGGAATTTGTAGCTTGGATGTAGGCTCTCAAAGCTCTAGAGATGTCAAGCTCAAGCAGATGCTATGGATCTGACTTGATCCCTTGAGATCTATGTCAGTTATTCTGTCTAATACCTCCATGAAGGTTGCTGAATCCTCTATGGAGATGGTCACATTGTGCACCAACTGCATAAATGTGGCATCTACTGCTGGCGCTTAAAGGAGAACTATGGGGTTAAGGCTTTTCCCCATAGTTCTCCTTGGGGTAACGGGAGGACACAAACTAGCGTCCTCCCGTTACCCTAAGCGGGCTGTAGCTTGCGGTATACTGAGACGCCGCAGTATACTGAGACGCTGAAGCGGATCCTGACAATTATGTCTGGACCCGCCCCAGCTGCGTGACTGACAGCTGGCTCTGCCTATCTAGAGGCAGAGCCAGCTGTACCCACCCCTCCCCCGGAGCGGGGAGGGGGGAATCCAGCCCCTCCCCTGTCACGGCAGAGAGCCGTGACAGAATCGAGAGGTGAGCGAACGCCGATATGTGTTCGCTCACCTCCCGATCTACTAAGCCGACCTGTGACAGTCTCATTGTCACAGGTCGGCTAGAACTATGAGGTGAGTGAAAAGCACTCACCTCATAGTTCTCCTTTATTCTAGATAGAAAGAATAGGATTCTAAAAGAGAATGTAACTTGGCTAAGTGATTATTAAGCACTGGTCTCTTCTCTGGCTTCTACCACTCTTTGTACTCTTTACTCTTTCCTTCTCCAGGTGCGGATAATATTTTACTGCTGTTTGAGGGGTCCCTGCTGGCTCCTTCCACAGGTTTGAGGATCTAACTGCAGCAATTTATGCACTGATCAGGGCAAAGCAAAGCAGGAGTTGGAGAGCTCAGGCCCCTATACTTCTTCCTCAAAATAATCCTTCTCCGATTACCTTGTCTCCTCAGGTTATTTGGGATCTGGGACAGGAACAGGGGGAAGTACACTGACCGCGTGCTTAGCGTGGGCACGAGGAATGCCCAACGGGCCTAGAACTGAGGCAAATATAGAGTTCTTCACCATTTCACGGATGATAAAAGACATTTAACTGCCCTCAGCCTTTCTGTCCCTTATCACTTCAGAAAAGCTTTCCTGGTGCACTAACTTGTCGGAAAGTTTCACAGACCCAGTGGGTGTAGTGCTTGCAGAATAGTGAGGGCAGGCATGGGGGTGTAGTGCTTGCAGAATAGTGAGGGCAGGCATGGGGGTGTAGTGCTTGCAGAATAGTGAGGGCAGGCATGGGGGTGTAGTGCTTGCAGAATAGTGAGGGCAGGCATGGGGGTTCAGTGCTTGCAGAATAGTGACGGCACACATGGGGTCGTAGTGCTTGCAGAGTAGTGAGGACAGGTGTGGAGGTGTAGTGCTTGCAGTGAGTAGTGAGAGCAGAGGGCTGAGAGGAAAGCTGTAAAATGGTGAGTGAGGGGGGAGGTTGGGAGAGTGGTAAGTGCAGCACAATCTGCACTGTAGCAGCAGCTGGAGCCGTGGAATGAGCCACTCTACGTAGCATTGTTGCAGCTCCTGCAAAGCCCCTGCTTTCCCAGGATCCTGGGCCTGTGCAGTAGTGATAATACACGGAATGTCAATGTCACATTGTGATGTCAGAAATATGACAGCAAGATCTTGTGCAGACATGGTAGTGGCCTCTCTGTATTGCCGCTACTGCACATCCTACATTTTTTGTATGAACATGCATTTCCAACCTGAAACTAAGGCAAAATCAATTGCCGTTTTACTTCCTGGATTCTCTTCTTAATGTAACTACAGGATGCTGAGATTCCTGTATAAGGCTGGCCATGACTAGCTATTTATTCACTCATGTTATCTTTAACTCCTGAGTAGAGGTCAAAGTCACCTGGAGAGCCTTTAAATCCCAATGCTGAAGCAATCAACTTTGGAAATAAATCTGCATAGTGTTTTGGGAGTGGATTGGGATTCCTTTTTGTGGTCTGAAACACTCCGTATGTACTGTTTGTATGACATTATTCTATTAGTTAACTTTTCATTAATTGTAGGGATGCAAGTTGGTTGTTGGTACAAGTACAAATACTTTTCTATCTACTAGAGAAAAACTCAAAAGTTAGGAGGCAGCTGTCATTTTTAAGGAGCATTGGCTAAGGGGCTCCTGGGATTTGTGCATCCCCATATATACATACATACATACATACATACATACATACATACAGCATATATACACTGTGTGCACAATTATTAGGCAAGTTGCATTTTGGAGGATTCATTTTGTTATTGAACAACTACAGTGCTCTTGGTCAATACAAAATTTTAATAAACCTTAAAGTGACTCCAGCTGATTTGAAAAATGTTCCGGAGGGCTTGGCAGCGAAAGGGTTAAAGTCAATTTTTCCCCCTCCCCCCAACGTTAATGTCAGCACTTACCTAAAATTATGTTTCTTAATCCGATCTTCTTCTTTCCTGATGTTTTCATCTGTCCCTCCAGTGGTGCGGCGGGTCTCCGATCCAGCGCTGACTCCTCTGTCCTTGCTGACAGTTCCTGTCCCACGGTGTCTGCATGCGGGTGCACGCGTCCATATACTTACCTTGCGTCTCTCCTCGTCTCCCGGCTGAAAATCCGAACTGCGCATGCGGCCGCCCGAGCAGTTTCGGATTTTCGGACGGGAGCACGCGGCGAAGACGGGGTAAGTTTAAACATTATAGCGTTTTTGTTCTTTTAAAACACTTTTTGCATGTATCTACTGCTTGCTAGCAGTAGATATATGCAAAAAAACGGAGGCTTTTGAAACCCTTTAAACCTGAATATTTAAGAAAGTAAAAGTGAGGTTTTGGCTTTCTTAGGAAAACATCTATGTGTGCAGAATTATTGGGCAACTATTAGTGTGCAGGATTATTATGCAACTAAATGGAAAACAAACATTTTCCATCACACTTGTTTATTTTCATCTGTTAAAGTGCAAATAATAAACAAACAACTCAAAATTTACAAATAAACATTTCTGACATTTTGAAAAACAAAATCAGTGACCACTACAGCCCTCCTTCTTTTCAGGGGTCATAAGCCTTCCATTCATGGACTCTGTCAGTTTCTTCATCTGTTGACTATCAACTTTTTGTGCAGCAGCAACAACAGCCTTCCAGACATTGTTCAGAGAGGTGCACTGTTTTCCTTCACCGTAAATCTCCCGTTTATGAAGAGCCCACATGTTCTCAATAGGGTTTAGGTCAGGTGAGGAAGGGGGCCATGTCATTATTCTTTCATCTTTAAGGCCTTTATTGGCTAGCCACGCAGTGGAGTACTTTGATGCATGCGATGGACATTGTCCTGCATAAATATCATGGCCTTCTTGAAAGATGCAGACTTTTTCCTGTACCACTGCATGAAGAAAGTGTCTTCTAAAACCTGGCAGTAGGTTCGGGAGTTGATTTTGAGTCCATCTTCAACCCTAAAAGGTTCAACTAGCTCATCTGTATTAATACCAGCCCACCAGTACCCCACCTCCACCTTGCTGGCATCTGAGTCAAAGTGGAGCTCTGTGCCCATTATTGATCCAGCCACGGGCCCATCCATCTGGTCCATCAAGAGTCACTCTCATCTCATCAGTCCATAAAACCTTTGAAAAATCTGTCTTCAGATATTTCTTGGCCCAGTCTTGATGTCTTGTTCAGTGGTGGTTGGGTTTGAGCCTTCCTTACCTTGGCCATGCTTATGAGCACTGAACACCTTGTACTTCTAGGCACTCCAGATAGGTTGCAGTTCTGGAATATGACAGCACTGGAGGATAATGGGTTCCTGGTAGCTTCACTTTTGATTCTTCTCAAATCTTTGGCAGTTAATTTGCATTTTTTTTTCTCAACACGTTTCATGCGACCCTGTTGACTATTTGCAACAAAACATTTGATGGTTCTGTGATCACGCCCCAATATCATAGCAATTTCAAGAGTGCTGCATCCTTCTGAAAGACTTTTTACAATTTTTTACTTTTCACAGTCAGTTAAATCTCTTTTTTAGCCCATGTTGTCTGAGGAAAAGAAGCTACCTAATTACGATGCACACCTTGGTATAGGGTGTTGATCTCCATATGCCACACCCTCCCTCATTACACAAATACACATCACCTGATATGCTTAAATCCAATAAGCTTTCAAGCTTATATAGCTTGGAGTTGGACAATATGGATAAAAATGGTGATTGTATGTGCTGTTTCCAGGTCTCAGGCCAGCTGAAACCCAGACTGTCCAGGCGAATCCAGGACAGGTGGTAACCCTAGTACTCACAGATACTAATTACTGATACCTTTTTGTTTATTGCCATGTGACAGTTTTTCTAAAACAATACAGACTAATAACTAATAATTTCAGGACAGTGGTGGAGCGCCAGGGCCTGGTCCCAGCTGCAACCCTGGTAGTTCTCGTGAATATGCCAAGTATCGGCACTAGTATCTGAGCATCCCTAATTAATTGCTGTAATTTGCACCCACTGTGCAGAATGGTATATATAATAGAAGAATTCAATTTGTAAAATATTAACCATTGTCTGGAGGTTTCAGGACTGAGCTCATGGGCACCCATACAACTGGAGTATTTTCCCTGCCAAAGAGCCTCAGATGATGTGTACAGCCTCCCATACAGGCCAATATGCAGCTGTAGGTGGGTATGTGCTGGTTCTTCCATACACCTGCACATGTACATGGATGTAAGATCCAGGACACAGTCTGCATCCAAAGTCATATGTCTGTGCGCATGCATGGATGTAGGGAAGCACTGGCATATACCTGCAAACAGTTATTGACTTTCATAGGCGGCTGTACGCAGCAATTGTGGCTCCCTAGCGGGGGAAATATTGTAGTATTTACATTGTACAGGCTCAGCCGCCGATGTGTAGGAGCCCTTAGTGTGTCTGTGTGACTCTCTTGTACCACAATAATTAAGGCAGATGTGTGCAGTATATACAGTGAACAGGCACAGTTTTTTTTTTTTTTTTTAAAACATGCCCATTATTCAGGGCATGATGGTCACAGCGGTCGAAGGGTGCCTCAGGCCTTTCAAATTTCGAGAAACACCTCACATGCAGTGTCTGTAGCCCAGCCAAGGCGAAATCAGGTAGGGCTGACAGCACTGCTTGGGATTTTAGTGCAGCAGAAGAAGCGTTGTCAGTTCACAACGCTTTAGTTAGAAGTTCACTGGATTTCTGCCAGGATCACAAGGTTTGTTTCTGTGCTAAAAATGCACAAAAGGGGCTCTGTATGAAGAAGTAATTTAATACTGACGTCTTCTGCTGAAGATAAACTGCCACCCAATCAAAACTTCAGAATTCAACACTTCTGGCAGTGTCATATTCCTGGTCTCCCGCTTTGTGTTGTGGTTCCTCCCACCTGCCCTACATGACTACAGCAGGGGCCAAGGGGAGGAACCCCAGCACGTGTATGTACATTCCTTTCACTTCAGGAATTAAACACAGTTGGCTCTGTGTAATCACCCAGAAATCTCTTCCCAGTTCAAGAGGCAATGCTTGATGCCTGAGTGGCTAATTGCCAAGCACCCATTCACCTGCCACCCTATAGCGCAGAGTCGCAGATATTTTGCTTCAAAGAGTTGTAGGGATGTCAAGATAAGGTGAATACAGGTAACTGCCCGAGATGCCATTAAAATAGAGCTCCAGTTTTTGTTTTTTTGCCTTTCGGTCCCAGGTTGCCCTTAGGTAATTGCAAATGTCTACTTATCCTCTCCATGCTCCAGCGCTGTCTCCAACTGTATTCAAGGCCCTCTTCTGGGCATGACCACACTGTCATTCTGCTCATTTCCTACGAGCCCAGCCTGTTTTTTACATGACCTCGTAGGGGGTGCGTCATCACGCAGGCTGGGCTCACAGTAGGGTTGCCACCTGTCCAGGATTCACCCGGACAGTACGGGTTTGAAATCTTGTGTCCTGTTTTCAAGTCAGCTGAAAACCGGACACAAGATGTAGCCTCAGAGCTCCATCAGAGCGGTCACTCGGCCAGGCTGAACACAGAGCGGCCCCGCCCCGCCCCGCCCCCATCACCAGCCGACCACAGACTGAGCTGGGAGGTCTGTGCAGGACATTAGCTGTCCTGTGGAAGATCACAGAACACGGAGTCCAGGAGAAGGTGAGCTGAAGGGGGAGGATTCACTAGCAGACACTAGCAGAGCGAGGAGTGACCAGAGCTCTACCACCACATGCTGGACACATAGGGGGGGCACAGGAGCCAATCTGAGGACTCGGGCCAAACTGAGGGGAGACACAGGCAGGGTTTTCCATCAGTGGGGTACGGCCAATACTCATATGAGGGACCCGGGCAGTCTGGGGGGCCTAGGCCCCTTGCATGCGTATTAGCCATACAAGGGGTGGCACAGCAGAGGAAAGAAGTGGAAGAAGCAGGGCCCTAGCAGCACCGATCCGGTGGTAGAGGAGGCCGGGCCCCAGGTGGGCTCTGCCGGGTCTCAGGTGGGTCCTAAAACCAGCGTGGCACTAATCCCCGAGTCCCGTGCGGGTCTCAGGTGGGTCCTCAAACCAGCTTGGCACTGATCCCAGAGTCCAGCTGGGCACTGATCACAGAGTCCAGCTTGGCACTGATGCCAGAGTCCAGTGCATTTTAAAGCCCTGATGTACGTGTATGTGGGAACTTTAACAAATGTTTTTTGCTTTTATTTATTTATTTTTTGATGTTACTTTAATTTTTTTTTTACACTTAATTGCTATCACATAGGGGGCCAACAACAATGACAGGTCCTCTTTATGGAGATATCAGGGGTCTTTAAGAACCCTAAAGCCACCTAGGGACCCCAATGAAGCAGCACTAGAGTGTTTGGGTTTCACTTGAAGAAAGGTGGCAACCCTAGCTCACAGTAGTGAGTGCTACTCAGGTCTGAAGAATGCACACCCTTTGCCACCCCGGGAAGAAAGAGAAGAATCTGGGGATGACGTCACATGACCAGTAAGAAGCCCTCAAGAAAAAAGGTATGTATAGGGACTTAAAAGTAAATCTGTAGCTCTGTCCTCCATGGGCAAAGCACAGGCTCACTCTAAGCCCCGATCACACCACCTCACTATGGTAACGCCATTGGCGCCACCCCCCATTCACCTTGCCAGAACAAGTGTGTTGCAGTGCACCACAATGCACAGTAACTCACTGCTGTAGGAAAAATAGCCCATGTATCATTTTTTGCTCCATCAGCCTGCCATTTAAATTGTTGACACGTGGCATAAGGGTATGGATGGGGCCTAAGTCCCAAACGGCACAAAGTTTACGAATTAAAACACAGGAAATATTGAATTTTTAATCTTTTAGAGCATATGTGTCAAACTCAAGGCCCAGGGTCTGAATATGGCCCACCAGGCCATTTCCTAGACTTCTACTCTCAGATCTAGGTATTAAGATATTATTAAAACTAGTGATAATCGAATGGGCCGCAACCATAATTTTGATGCGGCCCACGATTAAATTGAGTTTGACACCCCTGGTCTAGGGCTTTATTCAGTCATATAAACATACAAGCCAAAGCTTTCCTTCAGCTTAAGTTACAGTGAATTACAATACAATGCCCAGATGGTTCACAACCAAATTAACACACCCTGTACTATTATACTTTGTGACACTTTGTCAAACACTAAAGTGCTGGCGAACTACTACTTATCCCATAAGGCTTTGCGCTCTCCAGGGCTCCGCCATCTTTCCACTTTAGACAGCTAAGAGCAAATTCACTGTAATCTCTGAGGAGCTGTCCCTCCGGAGCGAGGCTTGGAACGCAGACAGCTAGTCCCGCCCATCCGCTCTGACTCCGCCCCACGAGTTCTGTTTTTAAGTCCTCCTCCGCGACCGGCGCGTCACTGTTGGTGGGGGTCACGTGACAGGGGGTGCTCGTAGTCGGTTATATTATTGATGTGTTGAAGGGGTGTCCCCGGTGAGCGGTGGAATCTGCTGCTGCAGCAACAGGAGACAGCGGCTGGGGGGGTACCCGACTGTTAGGCCCGGCCCCCAGCCGCAGATAACAAGCAACGAGTCAACCAGGAGGCCCCCGAGAAGGAAGAGCGCCCCTCTTTTATTTGTCTGTCGCCGACTAAACCCCAAAGGAAGCCCCGAGTCAGTGTATCTAGCGGAGAGGGACACCCCGGGGGGGAGCTGAAGCCATGTCATCTCCCAGCCCGGGCAAGAGGCGAATGGACACGGATGTTGTCAAACTGTATCCTTCTTGTGTCGGGGTGACAGGAGGAGGAGGGGAGCCTACAGGGGTGACACCATTGTGGCCGGGAACGCAGCAGACAAGCCTACAGCTCCGCGGCTATTGTGTCTGCCATCTTCCCAGCGCTGTCATCGCACTTCACTGGGGCTAGTGAGCTAGAATCTTCGTCAGCCCCACTCTGGGCTTCATCCTGCTTACGTGGGTGACTGCAAGCCGTTTATTCCCCAACCGCACATAGACTCTGCTGTGTCAAACCTCTTCTGACGGTTCTAGGGTCCCCCAGCTAGGATTTCAGTTTTCCACAAACTGCTGTTGGACATCTGTCTGCTCCTGTTTGAGGCCCCCCTGTACTATTCCTATTGGTGCGGGGGCTCCCCTGTACTAGCCCTATTGTTGTGGGGCTCCCCTGTACTAGCCCTATTGTGGGGCTCCCCCTGTACTAGCCCGACTGTGGTGGGGCTCCCCCTGTAGTACTAGCCCGACTGTGGTGGAGCTCCCCCTGTAGTACTAGCCCCCTTGTGGAGCTCCCCCTGTAGTACTAGCCCCCTTGTGGTGGGGCTCCCCCTGTAGTACTAGCCCCCTTGTGGTGGGGCTCCCCCTGTAGTACTAGCCCCCTTGTGGTGGGGCTCCCCCTGTAGTACTAGCCCCCTTGTGGTGGGGCTCCCCCTGTAGTACTAGCCCCCTTGTGGTGGGGCTCCCCCTGTAGTACTAGCCCCCTTGTGGTGGGGCTCCCCCTGTAGTACTAGCCCCCTTGTGGTGGGGCTCCCCCTGTAGTACTAGCCCCCTTGTGGTGGGGCTCCCCCTGTAGTACTAGCCCCCTTGTGGTGGGGCTCCCCCTGTAGTACTAGCCCCCTTGTGGT
>NW_017306294.1:905914-907440 GCF_000935625.1 Nanorana parkeri | reverse complement strand
AACTCTGGAAGGCCTGGGGGGGAGTAGACTTGGAGACTTTGCTGGTTTGTGTGATATGGTGGTTGGGACAGGGTGGGGGTGGGGTAGAGGTAAGTCATGTAAGTCCTCCTGTGCCTTGGTTGTAAAACTATGCAATGTTCACTTCTTTGTTTCTAATGTCACAGCAATTTTATCATGACATTTGCTGTGTGGTTACAAAACCCACATGACCTCGTTGTTGTTCTTGCTTTTGTTTTGGCCTTCGCTTTGTTGAATTTCTTTTTTTTTTCTGCTATTTTATCACAAAACTTTGGGTTGGATATTTAGTCTGATAATGGGGAGCAGTACAGGTGATCGTTGTTTTGGTGTACCCATATGGTGGTGTGTTGTTTGTATTCCCCTTAGTGGATGATGTCATCCAACCCCCCCTCTTTCTTATAATTCTTATAATCCTGACAGTGTAGTTGTTATATGGAAACATGGCTAACAAAAGGCTGTAATCTCTGGCTCCATGTTAGCGTGTGAGGACTGTAAATGACATCACCCCTTTTTTTGATCCTATTTTAAAGTGTCTGTGGAGATAAAAAGCCATATTTGTCAGTGTGCGTGGTGCTTGCAGGTACCTTTACCCTATAGCTTAAATTAGATCCCTGGCCGCAGGGCGTACGGTAGGTTTAGAAGTCCTGTTGACGGGAGGGTTTAAAATACTCAGCTCTCTCGTCTTTGTTCCTGTCTAGCTTCAGACACAATGAGTTCTGAAAGTGTCATTGCATTAAACGAACACAAAGAATCCTATTGGACTTGTCAGGTCTGCAATGCAGGACTCTTCAGTAAAGAAAGGGTCACCTGTGTATTTTTAGTGATCTAGAGGATGTAGACTAATAATAATCTGGGGGTGGGCAGGGGATTGGTGTGTAACAGGTCAGTCTGCTTTGTTTCAATGTATCTGGTTTATGGGCTTAATTTTGTAGATTAAACCTGGCTAGTCATCAGTTTCAAACCTCAGCCCTCTGGCACTTCAGATGTTAACTTGGCTCTGTGGCCTGCAGACCTTGTATTCTTCATAGGGGCCTGTCTGGCACCAGTGGCTTTAAAGGGGCTGCACTTGTAGGGGGTACTTGTTTGTTTTTTCTTTCCACCCTTGCTATACCAGCCCTTTGCCTATGTGTATTAGTAAAAGACACTACCGGTTTTGTCTTGTGGCTTTCCTATGAAAGGAGGTGTTGTTGAAGATGAAGTAGGCAGAATGTGACCGGGTGGAATAAAAAAAAAAAATAATTCTAACATAGGCCTAAGTTCTGTCCAGCGTCGGGTTCCGGTGTTCTAATGTTTTGTTTTCTTTATTTTTTGTGTGTTTTGTTTTCTATAACTCGATTAGTACAAAGATACTCAAGTACCCGGGTCTTTGTTTCTTTTGTAGAACTGTTTAATTTGAAGGTGGAAATGTTTTGGCCTTTGTAATGACAACCAGCCTGCAGAAATTCTGACTCATTCAACTGGTTTCATTCCCCGTCCTATCATGCAGGCTTCTCTTTTTTTTTTTTTTT
>NW_017306294.1:901788-902053 GCF_000935625.1 Nanorana parkeri | reverse complement strand
TTGTGGTGGGGCTCCCCCTGTAGTACTAGCCCCCTTGTGGTGGGGCTCCCCCTGTAGTACTAGCCCCCTTGTGGTGGGGCTCCCCCTGTAGTACTAGCCCCCTTGTGGTGGGGCTCCCCCTGTAGTACTAGCCCCCTTGTGGTGGGGCTCCCCCTGTAGTACTAGCCCCCTTGTGGTTGGGGCTCCCCCTGTAGTACTAGCCCCCTTGTGGTGGGGCGCCCCTCGGGCCTGGGGGCCATTCTTGCGATGTGGGGCGTCTGGGGTC
>NW_017306294.1:894554-901755 GCF_000935625.1 Nanorana parkeri | reverse complement strand
GGGCCTTGTTCTCCCCAGTGCAAGTATTAGCTGACTTTGACAACTCTGGAAGGCCTGGGGGGGAGTAGACTTGGAGACTTTGCTGGTTTGTGTGATATGGTGGTTGGGACAGGGTGGGGGTGGGGTAGAGGTAAGTCATGTAAGTCCTCCTGTGCCTTGGTTGTAAAACTATGCAATGTTCACTTCTTTGTTTCTAATGTCACAGCAATTTTATCATGACATTTGCTGTGTGGTTACAAAACCCACATGACCTCGTTGTTGTTCTTGCTTTTGTTTTGGCCTTCGCTTTGTTGAATTTCTTTTTTTTTTCTGCTATTTTATCACAAAACTTTGGGTTGGATATTTAGTCTGATAATGGGGAGCAGTACAGGTGATCGTTGTTTTGGTGTACCCATATGGTGGTGTGTTGTTTGTATTCCCCTTAGTGGATGATGTCATCCAACCCCCCCTCTTTCTTATAATTCTTATAATCCTGACAGTGTAGTTGTTATATGGAAACATGGCTAACAAAAGGCTGTAATCTCTGGCTCCATGTTAGCGTGTGAGGACTGTAAATGACATCACCCCTTTTTTTGATCCTATTTTAAAGTGTCTGTGGAGATAAAAAGCCATATTTGTCAGTGTGCGTGGTGCTTGCAGGTACCTTTACCCTATAGCTTAAATTAGATCCCTGGCCGCAGGGCGTACGGTAGGTTTAGAAGTCCTGTTGACGGGAGGGTTTAAAATACTCAGCTCTCTCGTCTTTGTTCCTGTCTAGCTTCAGACACAATGAGTTCTGAAAGTGTCATTGCATTAAACGAACACAAAGAATCCTATTGGACTTGTCAGGTCTGCAATGCAGGACTCTTCAGTAAAGAAAGGGTCACCTGTGTATTTTTAGTGATCTAGAGGATGTAGACTAATAATAATCTGGGGGTGGGCAGGGGATTGGTGTGTAACAGGTCAGTCTGCTTTGTTTCAATGTATCTGGTTTATGGGCTTAATTTTGTAGATTAAACCTGGCTAGTCATCAGTTTCAAACCTCAGCCCTCTGGCACTTCAGATGTTAACTTGGCTCTGTGGCCTGCAGACCTTGTATTCTTCATAGGGGCCTGTCTGGCACCAGTGGCTTTAAAGGGGCTGCACTTGTAGGGGGTACTTGTTTGTTTTTTCTTTCCACCCTTGCTATACCAGCCCTTTGCCTATGTGTATTAGTAAAAGACACTACCGGTTTTGTCTTGTGGCTTTCCTATGAAAGGAGGTGTTGTTGAAGATGAAGTAGGCAGAATGTGACCGGGTGGAATAAAAAAAAAAAATAATTCTAACATAGGCCTAAGTTCTGTCCAGCGTCGGGTTCCGGTGTTCTAATGTTTTGTTTTCTTTATTTTTTGTGTGTTTTGTTTTCTATAACTCGATTAGTACAAAGATACTCAAGTACCCGGGTCTTTGTTTCTTTTGTAGAACTGTTTAATTTGAAGGTGGAAATGTTTTGGCCTTTGTAATGACAACCAGCCTGCAGAAATTCTGACTCATTCAACTGGTTTCATTCCCCGTCCTATCATGCAGGCTTCTCTTTTTTTTTTTTTTTACTCTGGAACTAGTTATATTCTACGTAATTCTAGCATTTGACACATCATCTTCTGAATGATGCATGTTCTTTTCTCCCTGAAATGATCAAATGCCACATACGCTTCTGTATCACAAAGCGGATTCTATTATATGTTGCCTCGAATAGTATATTTATGTAGGGAAAAGGTCATTTAGTATTTGTTTGAAAGACCTGGAAACTATCTGATGTGAAAATGCTGCTCCCCCCGCCCCCCCTCCCCTATAACTTCCTTATTAAACTGTTGCATATTACTAGAGCAGAGCAGGAGTGCTGAGCTGCTTGTTTTGTCAGCTTGCTGTCATACTATTGGCTGGTCTGTTACTACCCGGAAGCAGGGAGAGAGGACGGGCCAAGCGAACAGCTGATCAAGTGACAAAGGAAGGCGTTTCGTAGACTCGGGCAGACTAGCCATGCAGGATGTGTGTACATAGTTGTAAATGTTTTTTTTGTTTTTAAACCAGTGTACTGCTCTCGCATCCTCAGAATAAAACAATGAAAGTAAAAATATGATACCAGTACCATCTGGTAAAAAAAAAAAAAAAAAACAGCCTGTCACAGAAAATGATATTTTCTCATCTAGAAGTTCTGAACTTTGAACTTTTTTGAAGCCACATTGCTGAACATTTCATGGTTTGGTTTAAAGTAGTATTAAAGCCTCAAGGTTTCACTTGATCTTCGAATCCTTAATGGTGTCAAATCGACAATCGTTTTGGACTGCAGTCATGACAAAATTGAAGGAGCAGGATGGAAAAATTTTCTCACTGAAAATCTAACCGCAAATGTATGTATTTTTTCGTTTGAGAAACTCCATTCATTCCAGAATAGAATGTTGACATCTAACAGTTGAACAATAGGGGGAATTTATAAACATGTTTGCGACAATTTTTAGTCTTGAAGACTACAACGAACTAACCGCAAAGTGTTTTTTTTTTTCTCTGTTTATTTTATTAAGTGTTCTTGTGACATATTAATGTTTGCAACTCACTGCACATGTTTTGCAGTATTTCACATAATTTTTCAACTGCACTGTAATTGTGTCCGGCATTTGGGACATTTAAAACCCTCAACTGTTGCATATTCTAGAAGTGCTCTTGAATAACTCATTCATTCAAGTCAGGGGAGCACTTCATGGCTATTCAGCTGTCATCCAGGAAGTTTCCTGCAAGCTTGGGACAGTTTAGAGACAGTTTATGGACAGGGACACATTTCTGAAACCTAAACTAGGATAATTAATCTGTTGCAATATGCAGTAGAAATCAGGGATGTGACTACAAAGACACTGAGGATGCGACCAAATTGATAAATTTCGCCCAATGTGTTTAATTGAAGATGTGTTCAGAACCACTTGCAATATGTTGTGTTTATAAGCACAGCCTCAGGGTTGCTTTGTGTGGTTTATCCAAATTTTTGCTCTGGAGACAAGCCGTTATATCCTGTAAAGCCCCCTGGGCTCCCTCATGAGGACTACATGTCCCATGATGCCTACCACCACTGTACATATGTGCCCCATCCAGTCCTCCTGGCTGTTTGTGCATGTCGGCACGGGCAGTGTCACAACATAGGCTGGGAGTACGTAGGAACAGGTGGCTCCATGGGACCCTGCAAGGGAAAGGAGGCAACCTAAAGGCAGGTTCACACCATTTTTCAGACCAGATCTGGTTCGGAAAATGGTGTGAACCTGCCCGCAGTTCCAGTACATTCCAGCCCAGAGAAAATGAGCCGTGCAGTATTTTTCTGGTCAGGTCTGGAACGGACTGCGCTGTGGGAACATAGGCCTGAAATGGCATAGGGATACATTAGGATGCATTTTGGTTCCGGAAACAATCTGGTCTGGAGATGATGTGGTGTGAATGAGCCCTAAAAGCAGATGTCAGGACTCGGGGGTGGGGGACGACGACAATAAAATGACATTGGAATAAAACTAGGTGCAGCAAAAATTGTAAGTTATTTCAACACCTTCTGAAATGCCTATGAAGCTTTACGATTATTTTAAATAGAGGCGAGATTTATGAAAACCGTCCTACTTCTTGAACGCAGGCAATTTTGGTAGGTTTTTGGTACATGTTTATTGCACTCTAAAAATCTTAACAGTTAACATATTGAAGGAAATTTTTCAAAACGAGCAGACAGAATCTGGACCAGTTTCACATGAACCCCAATCCACTTCATCTTTAATTTTCAAAGTTTAAAGGAGAACTATGGGGTTAGGGCCTCACAAACTAGCGTCCTCCCGTCACCCAAAGCTCAGTATACCGCGAGCTACAGCTACAATTCTGTCTGGATCCATCCAGCTGTGTGAGTGACAGCTGGCTCTGCCTATGTAGAGCTTTTCCCAGCCCCCTCCCCCGTCCGTTACGCCAGTCAGCGCTGGACAGGGGAGGGGGAATCCCTGCAGGGTGCAGTGAGTGATAGTCACGGCTCTCTGCACGGATAGATCGAGAAGTGAGCGAGCGCTAGTATTCATTTGCTCACTTCCCGATCTACTGAGCCGACCTGTGACAGTTTGATTGTCACAGGTCAGCTCTGATTATGAGGCTGAGTGAAAATCACTCGCCTCATAATTCTCCTCCTTTTAACTGAACAAACTATAGAGATAAGCTGATTGTTTACAATGGACAACTGCTCCAGGTTCTGTCTGCTCCAGTTTTGATAAATTCCTCCATTGTGTGTAGGTGTAGCAAATCCCATTATATAGCTTAAATTGTCTAGATCAGTACTGTCATCCCCCCACCCCCTGCTCCTCCTTACTACATCTCCCCGCGTGCCTTGCCGATCGTGGATGGGCAGGAAATGTGAGGCGGGGAGGAGGTGCGGCGTGTGGAGCGTGGATGCGAGCGGGCCTAACAGCGGTGAGCCTGAGGTGGGGAGGAGGTGCGGCGCACAGCGTGTGGAGCTGTGAACAGGGCCAACTGATCGGAAGCCGATTAATCGATTATTGAAAAAGTTGACAACTTTTTCAATAATCGATTATGTCGATTAGTTGTTGCAGCCCTAGTGTGAACAACTCCAACCCTTGAACTGTGCTTTAACTACAAATCCCAACATGCTTCTACCCCTGGGAGCCATGCCTGTAACTCCGGTTTACAGTTCCCCTCATGGGACCTGTAGTTCCACGACAGCTAGAAGGCCACAGTTGTGCACTATTGGTCTAGATAATTCAGGCATCGCGTTGGTAATCAGATGGTGTATTGTAAAGAACTGCATACCTGCACGTTAGCTTGGGTAACTTGTGAGCACCTGCAATCCGCTCCTGATGGAACTGGTAATGTTAAAATGCATAATTTTCTTGAGTGCTTAAAGTGTATCTAAGCCCAAGGGTAACATTTAAATATACTTCATTTTACCAGTCTTTAGATGTGGTGGCTGCAGTTATGTTCTCCCCCCGCCTTTATTTTTACCTGGTGATCCAGCCAGTAACACACTTCTGTCTCAGGCTTTGTTCACACATTAGCATTAAACATAAAAAATTATTCTTTCCATTGTGTTCCACAAAAAAGTTCAAACGCGATTTCCTGGGTGGATTCCGCGCGTTCTGGCTATAGTAAATCGCTGCAAACGCGTGGAATCTGCGCATGTGTGTTAAAGTTTGGGCGTTTTCATGCACACTACCACTGTGTGTGAATGGAGCCTAAAAAAATAACACCAGAGACAGGGGTGGCTTCATTCTTTGGAGAAGCTATCTTGAGACAGCTGCATTGTCACCCTGTGGAGAGGGTATTGTTAGATGGACTAGTAGATTTAGATAGACTTTCTAGAAGTGACTAACAACTTCAAGCCTGACTCCAGCTAACACTTTGTAACCACTTTACAGCCCCTTCCTGTCCAGGCCCTTTGTCAGTATTTAGCGCTGCAGTATTTTGGGTGACATTATTATTATACTGGCAGTCTTCGGTTACGAACAAAATAGGGACTGTAGGTTTGTTCTTTAAGTTGAATTTGTATGTAAGTTGGATTAGGTACATTTTTTGAAGTGTAACTTCAGCCAAAAATGGTTTTGTTTTGTTTCAGATAGTATAGGGAAGGGTTTACCCCCTGTAAAGTTTGTTTTGGTGTCTGTGCCCCTGTTCAGAAGATTTCACCTCACTTTCTGTCCCTGTGACAATTGGATTTTGAATATTTTGGGTTGGCGTGGAAACAAGGATTGGTGATAAAGCTTCAGTGGAGACACCTTTTTTCCTTACAGGAGTGACTTTCCTTTCCTAGGGGTAGATTTACTTTCACTTCCGTTTCAAGGACAGGAAGTGAGATTAAATCTTTCTAATGAGGATACAGACCGCATTAAAAACCTCAGTGACCCAGAGGTGGGCACTCCTCGTCGGCATTTCTTACAAGAGCCAACTTCCTGTAATGTACGTACAGGACTACAAACCAGACTGAAAAAGGCGGAAACTCCACGTCAGCACGAGTGCGGTAGCATTACAACTACCCCTGATGTACAGTAATAGCCTCCGTTTGTAAGTAGGAGTCGTATGTAAGTCGGATGTATCTAACGCGGGGACTGCCTGTACTGAAATGAATTTTGTATAATTTTTTGGGGGACACAGTTTTCTTTTGGTTGTATTTAAGCACCACTGGGGTTTACATTTTTTTTACTATAGAAAGGAGTAAACCCCCAAAACTGTTTCCCATTTTTTTTTAACGTTCTGAAACATTTATAACCCAATTTTATGGTAAAATATAAAAGACGGGGTCACATCGGTTATATAGACACCAAACATGTCAAGCCTTAGAATTGCGCATGGCCACTAAATCGCAAAAAACGACCACACCCAAAATTGTCCATAGGCGACGCTTTAAAAGCTTTTACCGCTCATCAATTTAGTGTTATCAGTGATGGCCCTAAAATTATTGCTCATGCTCTGACGTTTCGCAATCATATGTAACACATGTGGCATAATGGTTGCAATTGTTTTCGCATGTAGGCGCACCTGACACATGTTTGCGTGTGTATGTGGGGGACTTTAAAAGTTGTTGTTTTTATTTCATTTTTTTTTTACACTTTATTGTTATCACATTCGGGGCTAAGGATCTCCCTATGTGATATCAAATTACAGTGACGGGTCCTCTTTATGGAGACATCAGGGGTCTCCAAGACCCCTAATATCACCTAGGGACCCCCAAAGTAGCTGAAGCAGAGATTTGCTGCACCAGCTTCTCTCCAGCTTCTGTAGCTGGAGAGTGCCTGCTGAATGTGGAAGTGATGTAATAAACATCACTTCTGCAATCCGAACACCGGAGGGGAGTAGTGTACTGAACTCCCTCCGATCACCCTGCACAGAGCCGGGCACCCAAAAAGGCACAACATACAAGCAATCGGGTGGCTCTACAGATGCCTGAACGCTTGTATGTAAACAGCCATCGCTGGCTGTTTCATATTTTGATAGTTTTCTGCTTGTGCGTGGGTACGAAGAAGGTAGTAGGATCAATATATAACCATGTTACAGGGTAGACTGAGAAAAACAAAGACTGCTGTGGTAATGCCAGTGACAGACTGCTTCACGTATGTCATCTTTGAGTTTGCCCTTGGTTCCACTTTAAAGAGACAAACTTTTTGCATTCGCAATAGGCAAACCCCTCGAGTAATGGGGGGGGGGGGGAAACATATGACTTCCA
>NW_017306294.1:875819-894526 GCF_000935625.1 Nanorana parkeri | reverse complement strand
ACTTTTTGCAATCTCCAAAGGACAAACCCTCGAGGAATGGGGGGGGGGGGACAACATATGACTTCCACCTGTCCCCTTCCAGTATGGGAGAGCATCACACTTCCCTCATAATGCAGTACTCAAACCTGAGGTACCAGTCACCAGGCCTAGATGTTATATGTCTGATCCGTGTGACATAAACCTTGCGTAATCTCTGACATGGAGCTTGTACGGAGAGTCTACAATGGAGAAGGAAGCAGTGGGAGAGCACTGCATTGGTGAGTATAATTATGTTGGGGAATAGGCAGAGTGACAGTCCGTTTTACTAATTCCTGCCCGTAATCTGTATATTAACGTTCCCCAGCACAATAATGGCCAGTTAGATAAAAGTTCTCCCCTATGAGATGAGCAGCTGATACTGTGCACAGCTGCTATCCCTTAATCCTCCATGTTAATGACAGCTAGGGTCCCCATTGGCGATCGAGTACTAGGCAGAGTGGTTCTCAAGCATTTATTCGCCATGTAGTCGCTGGCATAGTGATCACATGCAGGCTAAAGAGGCTCCATTGCCAAAAATTAAATTATTTCTTAGACACAACAGGAAGTATATAAACCAATGTAAAGTGATATAGTGAAAATACTTCACCCACACAAGTGTCCCCACCCACACAAGTGCCCCCAGTGGAAGAGTTCCCCACTAGTCCTTTTCCAATGACCACCTTAAAACGTTGAATGCTCCCTCTCTTTTGAGTCCCGGTCACTAGGAAAGAGAATCACATTTAATTGCTAACCATGCATCACTGTAAAACTTGGTGAGACTCTCACATTCTAACTAAGTTTTAGGGCACATTCACACAATTGCCATGTAATAATGCATGGTGATGCAGTACCATTCATCCTGAATGGCACTCCAGCACACTTGTGTTGCAGCAACTAATAACATGCATACATTGTTTGTTTGCATTTTGTGGTGTTTGTGGACACGTGCCTTTACAGCACCTTAGCGGAATGGGATGGTGAGACAGAGCCATTAATGTTTCTGTTGCCCATACATCTGCCTGAGACTTCTGTGTCTGGATGTGCTGGTGTGCTGCTGAGGAGATTTGTCTTCACTTCCTCTCCTGGGCACACTGGTGAGACAAAACCTCTCCAAAGTAAGATAAATCTCATCTACTCAGACGTAATGGGGACTGAAGTAGGTGTCCTCTTTGGGGACACCATTTGTCTCCTGTTTTGGTGATAACGGTACAGTTTTGCATTAACTTATTGTTCTGTGCTGGCTGTTGACAATGGTCACAAGGACAGATGGGGTAAACCACCCCAAGGGACATAGACAGCAGTTGCAACCTGAGTGCTTTGAAGACAAAGCGATGGCTGCAAATGACAAATACTGGAACTTGGGACTAAACACTCAATTTTATCTTCTTTGCATTGCAACAGTCTTTAATATTGCCTTTTAGATATGTAGCATAGTACTAAGCCAGGGCTTTAGAGGTCTTCTCTAGTTGTCAATTTTGCTTTTCCTAAAAACATCCTTCTGGCTCCTGAATTCTGTGTTAATTCGTCCAACCCTGTACTAAGCATTTTTTAGAAAATGTCTCTAATCCACTTTTCTGGTAAATTGGTTAGTCATCATGGTATTGTCCCCACCAGATCGTTTTCCAGTGGATCGAATATCGCAGCTTACCTGGGCTTAAATGCTATGGCTGCATTATTTATCTTTGCAGGCCTTTCTTTTTTACTTATTGATCCTACCAGTAACCTACCTCCTGTCATAGTGTGAAAGTACTCTCACTGTACTGTTTCTATTGAGGAATTGCGGTGTCACTATAGGACAGACGTGTTAAAGGGTTATTGAACCCTCACGTTTTTTGCATAGATCTACTGCTAGCAAGCAGATATATGCAAAAACTTAAAGGAGAAGTATGAGGTGAGTGATTTCCACTCACCTCATAGTTCTAGCCGACGTGTGACAATGAGACTGTCACAGGTCGGCTCAGTAGATTGGGAAGTGAGCGAACACATAGCGGCGCTCGCTCACTTCTTGATCCTGTGCCAGCAGAGAGCCGGGCCAGGGGAGGGACTGGATTCCCCCCTCCCCTGTCCGATCCTCCAGCGCTGACTGGTGGAACGGACAGGGTAGGGGGCGGGTACAGCTGGGTCTGCCTCTAGATAGGCAGAGCCAGCTGTCACTCACGCAGCTGGGTGGATCCAGACATAATTGTCGGGATCCGTTCCGGCTGCGGCGTCTCAGTATACCGCGAGCTGTAACTCCGGGTATACTGAGCTTAAGGTGACGGGAGGACGCTAGTTTGTGACCCCCCCCTTTACCCTTAGAACTATGGGGAAAAGCCTAACCCCATAGTTCTTTAAAAAAAAAAAAAACCTTTTGAAAGAGGTTTAAACTTACCTGTCTTCGCCGTGTGCTCCCGTCCGAACATCTGAGGCGTCTCAGGCAGCGGCAAAGGATCTTGGGGCGTGCGTATGCGCAGTTCAGATATTCGGCTGGGGGACGAGGAGAGACCCAAGGTAAGTATATGGAGCAGCGTGCACCCGCACACACCATGGGACATCAGAGAAGAGGAGTCAGCGCTGGATCAGAGACCCGCACCAGTGCTGGAGGGACCGCTAAAAACGACAGTAAGGAAGATGATAGGATTAAGAGGCATTATTTATGGCAAGTCCTTACACTAACATTGCGGGGAGGGAAAACTAAACAGCCCCGATGCTGGCGGCGTACACTGTACGTCGTCAGTCACGAAGGGGTTAATGTCACTAAGACTACAGAACACCACCCTGTCTTCGCCTCTCAGTATATTAAAAAGTGTTCTGTTCTAGATAACTGAGCAGGGCTAATAACACCGATAAATGATCATGTAGCAGAGTGTATAAGTTATCAGCTCACTGGATTTCTGGCAAGATATCTTCTGGATGGATGCAGAATCAACAGACAATTTTTCGCGCTTATAGATATAGCAAAAGCATTTCAACCAAACCGGATCAAATAAGAGGAGTTCTTTATTGGGATTGATGTGCTTTTTAATCATGATATTGTTTATTTTTATCATTTTGTTGGATTGCTTTGTTTTTCATAGTATTATTCTGTATAGTAGTATCTCTTAGGCCTCATTCACACTGCCACGCATATACACGCATACAGTACCATATGCAGCATATGCAAATGAATGGCTCCATACACATAGCTGGGTATGGAGCCGTATATTTGCGTAGCGTTAAAATGCGCAATAACAGAATGGAACGGAGATGCGTCCAGGCAGCGTATTTCTGCGTGTTTGCGCGCATATATGCGCGTACAGTTCATTAACATTTTTTACGAATGATGCATTGTGGGATTGCAAATAGTACGCATACATACGCGCGTATATACGCAATATACAATTTTGCTCTTGCGTGGGTTGTGAATGAGGCCTTGGGGTTCGTTCATACTATTCTGATGGTAAAACACTGCGTCTTACTGTGCGGTTACTGTCCACCGAATGGTAACTGTTAGCCGCAGTGCCTTGCGTTGTTACAACACGACACTGTTTACTTTTCCCCAATTCATCTTCCAGGACAGAGGATCCACCTAAAACGGGAAACGCATAATCCACAATTAAAATAAGGGTGCCCAAACACCTTACAATTAGTCTAGTTGGATGAAAATCGACGGGTTAGTAGCGGTGTTGTACAACAAAAATGTCAAGATGAAAACTGCACGTTAAAACGAAAACCTGTTCTTTCGATTGATGAAAATCAGCCAGGTGGTGGTGCTGACGAACGTTAATTGCGAACTACATTGGTGTGTGCATGATGGGCTAGTGGAGCGAAAATTCAACGAGGGTGAGATGTCTGGACAAAAAAGTTGTACAATGGTTGTAAAGGTGCCCATACACCTTTACAACCATCGCCCGACTTTCGTTGTGCGATGGCTGTAAGGTAATTAAAATCTCGTACAATCTGCCCATCTTGGACAGGCAGATTATACTTGATGAGGGGCGGGCTTCCGATGATTCCAATGCTGAGCGGGCAGTGTGCTCTTGCGCACACCAGCCCGTTCGGCATTTGTCTTCCGAGCATGCCACTAAACCGCCGACAATCGTACGATGCTCGCCGGTTTTTGTTGAGCGTGCTCGGAAGACAAAAGATGTGCGACCGTACAGTAGAAACGGTTGCACGCCTTCCATACACCTGCCGATTATCGTACGATCGCAGGATCACCCGCGATTATCGTACGATAATCGGCAGGTGTATGGCCACCTTTAGGGTGGTCCCTCCTAACCACCCCAGTTGTTGTTTCCTCTGGTCTAACAGGCTCATCGAAACTGTTTATTTTTCCATAGGCCTTCGTGTTTAGTTACAGAGGTGTAACATTGTATGCTCCCCTGTGATCCTGGGACAGTGGACCTGGAGAAGGTGCATGCCTGGGCTTATTGTGGGAACCTTTCTTGTCATCTTTCATTTTTTTTTTCCCCCAAGATTTCTTCTCTGCCTGAGGAGAAGCAATTTTCTCCAAGGGCACAGAACCTCTGGTTGAGCCTTCCATACATTTGGAATATACAAATTGTACGCTCCTTCCAGGTCCCCATACCACATTGCGGGCAGCATGCCTGCATATTTTTGGGGTACACTGCACATCAGGTCTGCATTGCAGTGTGAACGTTGCCCATAGATAACAATTGTTACCCATGTGCCCTAGCGGTGATTGACATTATTCAGTTACTTAAAATGCCAGCGACCGCTATATTATGAATGAGACCTTACTCAGTGTAGTCTTTCCATTGTTAAAGTGTGTTTAAACTCTATTGTTTTCATTGAGTTTTTGTATGGCTTAAAATGTAGAACATGTGTTCTTAAACTGATTCCTGCTGAGCAGGTGACTCGTCATTTGGTGGTTCAAGGCTTTCTCACAGTTCATATTTAAGGCTAGGGATGTTCAGATACCAAGTACATGTACAGATACTTTTCCAGCTCTAAAGGTGTCCATACACTTTACAGTAAAGTAATTTAAAAAACGTACGATCTGCCCATCTTGGACAGGCAGATCGTACTCTCGATCGTACTCTTGTACTCTCGATCATCGCAAGCCCGCCCCCCTGAGGTGACCGCAATGCTGAACGGGCAGTGCGCACATCGGCCCGTTCGGCATTTGTCTCCCGAGCACCGTTCAAACCAGCCCAAAATCGTACGATTTTCGGCTGGTTTTCTAGCGTGCTCCTTAGACAAAAGATGTGCGACCGTACAGTAGAAACGGTTTGCACGTCTTCGTTCACACTGCTTCGTTCACACTGCATGGGCACCTTAAGCCTAGACTAGAGAAAAACTCAAAAGTTAGAATGCAGCTGTGATTTTTTTTGGGAGCATACAGAGCTCCTGGTATTTGTGCATCCCTTTTTATAAGTATGATTTGTTTTTCTACAAATGTATATTAGGGATGCACCAATACCATTTTTTCAAGTACTGATACTCGTCCAAGTACTCAGATACAAGTACTGATACTCGTCCAAGTACTCAGATACAAGTACTGATACATTTTTGTTTATTGTCATGTGACAGTTTTTCTAAAAGAATACAGACTCATGATTTCGGGAAAGTGGTGGAGCAGCAAAGCCAGGTTCTAGCTGCAACTCTGGTAGTGCTCCTGAAAATGGCAAGTAACGGCACTGGTATCTGAACATCCCTATTTAGGGCCATATCTATGCTTTGCTACTATCCTTTTATTGTGGCCTGTCCATAGCACCAATGACGGGAGCATTGTCAAGTCATGCATAGGTTTTAGATGCCATATGCAAATGCACTTATTCTTGCATGTACAATAAACTATAACCCTGACATAAACATGACCCATCTTTCATTTGAAGCAAAGGGGTAATATTTCCTTCTGGCAGCACAAGTGTTAAACCAATTAGGGTGGAAATGTTGAATGTGGCCTAGGATCCTGTAGCTCTATGTAATGGAAGTGAAACGGACAGGTGCAAGGCTTGCACGCTGTGAAATAAAGTATCTTCAACTCCTGTGATCTGGCAGCCGCGACTATTCAAACAAGTATCTCCTTGGTGTTTAAAGGGGAATTCCAGCAACTACCACCTTTTTAAAATAATGCTACTCAGTTGTACTGTATTGCAATATATGTTACGGTATTAGGAGGGTTTCTTTTAGATTTTTTTATCTGCAGCTTTGGAGCCCAACCTGATCTGCTCTCCTTTGCTTTCTCCAGCATATGATGTAAAGCTGGAGAAGTTCCTCCCTTGCATTTACTGGTTACCAGTAGAGATGAGCCTAGTCTTGGTGGGAGCCCTGTTCACCTGAGTACTCCCAAGCCTGCTCAAAACTGTGACCACCGCTCCCCCCTTTCAGCCCAGTCAGTGGCAGCAGATGTGGCGGGGGCATTCCCTGAACCTCTGACATATAGCTGCGGGGCAGGGAATGCGCCTCTCTATTGATAGGGCTGTAAGGGGTAGGTGGAGGTCAGTTTTTTGAGCAGGCTCGGGCAAACTTGGGTGAACTAGGTTTGCACCAAGCCCATTCTCGTCTTTAGTTAATGACCGAAGTTTTATTGTTTATCCGATTAACCGATTAATCGAACCTAATAATCGGCTAACTAATCGATTTTGAAAATAATCGTTAGCTGCAGCTCTAGAAGCAACTAAAGCTTTTTTTTTTTTTTTTCTCCTCCTTGCTCACGGCTTTTGATGATCTTTAGAAGCTGGGAGTGACAGATTGTCAAAATATACACAATTAAGGAAATGCCATCTACCTCTAGGCAAAATGTAAAGGGGGTCTTCATGCTGATGGAATCCCTAAATTATGGACATTTTACCCATCAAGCGTCAAGAAGAACTCAAATACAGTGCTACCTCGGTTCACAAACGCCTGTTCACAAACAATTCGGTTCACGACCAGTAAGTTCATAAATTTTGCCTCCGTTCGCAAACTCTGCTACGGGTGACTAACACAACCGCTGCCATCTTCCCTGCTCTGACACATGGTCGTGGCTTCCTTTACTCGAGATTGCGGTCGCAGACAGGGCTGTGGACACTTGCTGTGAAGCTTTTTTGTGTGCTTTGTAGCACAGCACTGTACAGTAGTACTGTATTCAATCCAGCATGGCTCCCAAGAAAGTGCAGAGCAATCATGGTGGGAAAAAGAATGTGCAGCGCATTAATGAAGGTGACAAGCATGTGCAGAGCGTTAATGAAGGTGAAAAGAATGTGCAGAGCAAGAATGGTGGAAAAAAGAAACTTGTGGTTAAAAGTTTTTTCTTCATACGGTTCAGAACGGATTAACCTGATTTACATTGAACTCTATGGGAAAATGTGATTCGGTTCACAACCAATTTGGTTCGCGACCAGAATCGGGGAACCAATTAAGTTCGTGAACCGAGGTACCACTGTAGTACTTTGGATACAGTTGGCATATATGGTCCCCTAAAGTGAAATTGGATACAATGTAGTGATTGCCTGCAAGTTACAAATGTATATGGTCACTTTTGTTTGCTGAGTCACTGATACTCGTAAGTGAAAAGTTATTGGAACAGGTTTGTTTGTTCAATATAGACCATGAGTATTAATATTGTTTGAATGTTCTATGCCCGGCATTATTGAGATCCAGGATTCACATATACTTTAAAAATAGTATTCTGCTTCTGCAATATTACTGCTTTTTATAGCAGGAAGTCAAGCCCAGCATTCTTTAGTCAATTTCTTAGGTGTGATATGTGGTTTATTGCTCCCTTTTTGTTGTTGCAATGTGTGCAGGTTTTCAAAGACTGGCGCTGTTACAGCAGTCTTCTAAAGTATCTTAGAAAGGAAATTCAAAACTTAAAGTGGCTCTGAAATCCACTTGCAGATTGGTGGGTTTTTGCTGTAATGTACACACATCATATTTGCACATTGTGCCTACCAAAGCACCCCCTCCAGTGAGGCAGTGACTGCAATGTCCCATATCCTTGCCAATTACATCTTTGCCAGAATGGCACCCAGATGCACCTATTTTGCAAGGCAAAGAATGGTAATGCACTACAAAGTACTAGAGGCGCACAGAAATGGAATTTGCAGACCGAAACCTAAAATATATTTTCTTTCTAACCTTTTTTAAAATGATTTTTAAATATTTTTTTTTGCTTTGTTTTCTTTACAGTTGTGGGCTCTGTGTAATTATGAGGGGTCTAACAGACTGCTGATTATTACTCTTTTGAAATAGAAAGAGTTTGAGGACTCGGAGTCCTCAATTTTTTTCTGCAGGCCCTGTTATAAATGAACAGGAATCCTCCGAGTGCTCCTGTCCATTCATAAACTGTGGAGATAGTGTGGTTTACTATGTCCACAATCATGAACAGGAAGTGATCTAGATGACTTCCTATTCATTAATAATTGGGGACACAGGGAGCTTACCATGTCCTCAATTTTCAAACTCACAGCAATCAGCTGATCGTTGAGCACTTGTAACAGCTCTCCATTCTGACTCCTCTAAGACTCAGGAGTTCTTCTCCTTGGGCAGGGAACAGGGCTCCAGGGGAGTGGATACGCTGGCACAGGTCTGGAACTTCAGCCTGGGTTATGTTTGTCCTGGAAGATTCCTAGAAATACCGTTACCGGTAAGTCTAACGGAACATTTGGCTGTCAGAGGAGGCAGAGCCAGCAGTGTGGGGAGGAGAGCTCTTGTCTTCTGTGACACTGCTGACAGCTGTCTCCTCCCTGCACCGTTCTCCATCCTAAGTCTCTGCCTGTCACAGGAGGCCCTGCGGGGTGAGAGGAGCGCTAGGCCTCCTGTGACAGAGTGATGACATCACTCGGCCTCCTGAACTGAATGTTTCTCTCCTCCCCGCTTGGCGCTGCTCTGTCAAAGGGTACACAGAGCAGCGCCCAGTGGGGAGGAGAGAAACTACGGATGCACCGCAATTTTGGCCGAAAAATTGTACTTTCCGCATTATAGCCAAAGTACCATTTTCAGCCGATATGTTTTCGGCAGCTGAAATTTCGGTGCATCCCTATCAAGTCCTATGCCTTCTGTCTACCCATCACTTGCAACAACTTCCTGGATTCCCTGTGTGCTTTGGGCTTAGTTGAAGTTCCATGTTGTGCAGCATCTCTAGTTTTCTTTACCTACGGTTCTTCTACATCCGTCCTGAAGTCAGTTGTGACAACTCAGAGTTGGCAGTTCTTGCAGATGCACAGTTCCAGTGACCATCTGAAAAACCCTTTGTTGCTTGAAATTATCTGATGGGTCCTGTTTCTGTTTTAATCTTAGTTTAATTGCAGTGTGTTCTGATACCACTCCAAGCTTGCTCTCATTCTGGACTACAATCTCAATACAAATTCGTAAACTAAACGTGAGACTGTAATCCATCATGGGAGCGAGCTTGGAGCAGAGGCTACTTAACTACACACACGGGGACCCTGGGGAACAGAGGGAAGGACAATTTCGAGAGGAATTCAGAGATGATTTGAGGATCTACAACAGAGTGATGCACAAATAAGATACATTTTTGTTAATAGTTTAGGGAGAACTATGAAGCGAGTGAAAATCGCTCATCCTCCCTCCTAGTTCGAGCCAACGTGTGACAATGAAACTGTCGCACGTCGGCTCAATAGATCGGGAAGTGAGCGAAAACAGTCGCTCGCTCATTTCTCGATCCTGTCCTTGCTCCGCCCCCCCCCCCCCCGTCTGATCCTTCAGCGCTGACTGGAGGAATGGACAGGGAGGGGGGCGGGTACAGCTGGCTTTGCCTCTAGATTGAATGACCGCTGGCTCTGCCTCTCAGCTGGGTGGATCTCAACTGAGCTTTGGGTCACGGGAGGAGGTTAGCATATGTCCTCCCATGACCCTTAAGAGAACTATGGGGGAAAACACTTACCACATAGTTCCCTTTTTTAAAGTACGTCAAGTGAATTTGTAAGGTTTAACGCCTGAGTTTAGTGTCACTTTAAATGTACATAAGGGAGAATTAGTGTTATTAGTGTTACTGTCAGTTTTGCAAGGAGATTGCAAAACCGCCTGCATTTAAACTTGTGTGGACTGAGGTGCGTTAAACACACTTGCCCTATTTTTTTTCTAATGCAGCGCAGCACCACACAGTTTTGTTTTTAGTGTGCTTGGGTGCCAAAATAAATGGTACTTCAGTATGTGTATTGCCATGCGTTGTGATAAAGCTGGTCAGTGCAATGCGTAGATGTGACACTGATTAGTGTGAGTGAAACTTGGAGAAAAGCTGAAGTATTCCCCATATTCAAACATGAAAAGATGCTGAGTGTACAGCCAGCTTTACTGATGTGATACCATGCCTGTCTCGAGAAGGCAGCCCATTAATTTGAATGCACCATGAAGCATTTCTGGCAGCGTGGGGAACATTTGTCAGCAAGGAGCATTGGAGTGGCAGTCAGAATGAAGGCACAAATGCATGAAGCGTACATTGCAGTATCATGCATGTTAGAGCAACACAGTGTTAATGGACCCTGAAAGTCAATTCACAAAAGAACCTTGCACAGGTTTTTGTTCTTTAAAATACTGCTGGCTTCGGGCCTGTAATAAACCCGGACTCCTAAGTAGAGCAGGAAATGCAGATGTTTGAGGTAGTAATAAAACTAGGCCCCATTTGCAAGTGGGAATTGGATGAGTCTCCCAAATTACTCTGAGACTTGTGTGAACAGCTGCAATGGGAAGCGCTGTACTAAGTACATGCAGCAAGTACCTGCAGGTGATCGCCACTGGACATAATGGAGCATATCCATCCAAGTGCTGTACATGTTAATGTTCACATAAGGACTTGTTCACACTGTATGTGGTGGCATTTTTAGCGGCTGAAGGCCAGTCACTGCCAAGCAACATAGAAACGAATGTTTTACGTGTCCCATTCACACCACATTGAGTGTGGTGTGCTGTAAAAAAATAAATAAATGCAGACAATAGTGCTGCAACAACTAGGCGATTGAATTGATGATCATTATGGGAATAGTTGGCAACTAGAGAGGGGGGGTAGATAGAGTGGGGGAGATTCTTTCAATGCAACCAATCGATGAATCGGAAAAATAATCGGGCAACTAATCGATTTATGAAAATAATAGTTAGCTGCAGCCCTACAGACGAGCTGCATTTTTTTGTGGCAGCAGACTGAATGTCACTATACTGCTGTGCAGGAACCTAAGTGGTGTGAACACTTGGTACACTCCCAAAAAAGGGGTGGTGGCTTTTTTTTTTTTTTTTATAGTGTGGTGCATTAAAACAACTCATCTCACCTTCCCCTTGCAGACCTGTCAAACCACGCTAGTGTGCCCGCTAAAACAGGGCAGCATCCACCAGCACCGAGTCTCGCAAAACAATTCATGACTCGCCCAATTAGCCGATTCCCAAAATGTTTCAAATTAAACATATTTGATACAATACTAATGACAAGAGAAAAAGCCATTACAGTAAACCGGTATTCAACTAACCGGAACTCATCTAACCGCCGAAAAAAATCCACTGTGCACTCAATGTCCTGCTGATCCTCTGCAACCTTTTAGGAGAGTGAGAGAGGGATCTGCGGCATGAGAGGGTAGAGGATTAGGGCTGAAGAGTGTGATTGCGCTGGTTCTGTATAGATACAGTACTGTATTACCCTGTGGGAAGCCGCAACTGTGATAGAGGGCTGTGCGCATGCGCCCACTAGTGGTCACTACTAGTACTACACTATAGGCTCATGGAGTACGGTATACTGTATCTCCAGTCTCACTGTCGGGCAGCCCCAGTGCACACCAGGCCATGAGTAAGTACACCCCTCTGTATGTTCTGTTTCTTTAGGTCAGCTGGGATCTACTATATAGCACCTGTATTACAGCAATACGAAGTGAATGTCTTTGCTTTTAATATTGTATTTCAATATTAATATGAAGTCAATACAGAGTTTACGGTATAATATGGGGTATAGCAGTAGTTAGACCTATTTTTAATAACTCTCAAGCAACCAGAAACTTACCGCAATTTATCCAGAATCTACCGATCCCAGTGGATGCCGAACGGGGAGTTTACTATATTAAAATAACTTGTGTGGATTTGTGAATTGAGGCGTGTGTGTCATTTTTTATATACATTTATGTGTTACACAATTGCTGTGCTTTACTGCTCCTTATGACAATAAAAAAATCTGTGGTGCAATTCCCCGTGCGGCTATTTTATCTCCACAGTTGTTAAATCAGTCATTGTAGTGACTAATTAAACTCGTCTCTTGTGGCCAGTCTACAAATGTCTAACTGTAATAGAAATGTGGAACAGAAAGTATGTTAGAGGCATCAAAATGTATTAGAAGGTAAAACACTGCCATACGATCTAAATGTACGCTCTTAAAAAAATCTAAAAAAATCAAACTTTTTTTTTTTTTTTCTTTAATTGTGTTCTGGTAACTGAGTATGTTTAGTTGAAATACATTATTATTATTATAATTTTTTTCCCTGTGGTTGAGTGTTTTTGAGCACTGGCATAGAAGTTGTGTATAGAGCCGGGATATTTGGATGGACACCTCGCCCCCGCACCCCCCCCGGGTGAACAGTTGAGGTCTGATTGTTTGCTGCTGTTCTGTAGGGTTTTGTGTTGAGCAATTGGCATGGAAAATGTTTCTTTCCTGTGCAATGTTTGGCAGGATTTTTCTCATCATGGGTCTGGTTAGCATGGTGTGTAGAAATAGTTACTGCCTTACACTGACTACAACTTCAGTCTTGAGATCATGTTACCTGCAGCTGCATAGTTGCATATGGAGGGCTTCTATATTTATGACCCACGTGGTGGTTCTGCTATCCCTAATTGAATAGAATGAGTCTCTGTGGGATGCCAGGTTTATTAGTAAGCATATTAGCAATTGCTGCTGTTAGCTGGACAAGGTTCTCAAAGATTAGCCCAGCATGTCTTCTCTCATTCCATTGGATTGGCTTCATTTTACAAGTCCTGCAAATTCAGAAACAAATACTCAACATGTATAATAAACAATGGTGCTGCTGTTTTGATTTGAGTGCATTCCATAATCATCATTGCATAATACAGATGTGGATAAATAAATCTGGAATTCAGGGGCCAGGAGCCAGCAGGGTTTATTAGGAGCCAGCTGCATTGGCAACATCTAGATCAGGGGTGCCCATTGGGGCGATCACGATCTACCAGTCGATCGTAAAGTGAACGCTGGTAGATCGCGATCGGCTGTCTTCTGTCCCTCCGCGATGCTCGTGCGGCTGCCGGCTGACTGTCAGACGGGAAGGGACGGGGCACCTCTTCCCGTGTGAGGAGACCTGGGAAGCTGCTGCAGTGAAGTTAAGAAAAGAATGTGAGGGGAGAGACGGCAGAGAGAAACGGGAGAGGGCGAGGAGCGTGAGCACGAGGCGAGAGAGGAGACGGCCAAGAGAGAGGGCCGTTTCACACGACAAAGTCTGCATTCCAGAATTTTCGGCCTCTGCAACGCAAGCTGGCCGGCTCCCTGCATTCAGGGGCGTGAGGGGGTGTGGGGTTGTATTGCAGTCAGTGGCACCGCAGCCACCCCCTCGCACGCACCCGGAACTTCAATGACTTCAATGCACCTCCTGCCCCTGAATGCAGGTGTTTTTCTTTGGTAGATCTTATTGAGCTCGTTATTTGAAGAGGTAGATATCCAGCCGAAAAAGTGTGGGTGCCCCTGATCTAGAGAAAACCTCAAATGTTAGGTGCCGGCTGTAATTTTACTCAAATGCCTACGTAATATAAAAGACAACTGTTATATGAGTGACCCAGCCACCACAAGGTCACTTGTAAACCAGCCAACCCTGTAAAAGAACATGTATGACTAGTTTTTGGTGGTCTGTTGGTTGTAAATGCTAATACTTTCCTGCTCCCTGACCACGGCACTTATTTGACAGTTCTAGGTTCGAGTACATGCTCCCTCTGACGCATGCTACGTATTCTCTCAGACAGCTTATAAGCTTTTAACCCTCTCATTGCCAAAACATATGCCATACTTTGCTGGCTGCCAAGAGTAGGGTATTGCCATGGCAAATGGTACACATCATTGGCAGGCAAGTGATTAACCCTTTTACTATCAGAGCCAAAACTGTGGCCCTCAAAAGCTAAATGAAGCTGCTGGCCCCAGTAGCAGCCATGAACATGTTGATTGGCTAGCTTTACTGTATTTAGTAGAAGTGATTTTAGACCCTGTAAAGCCACCAATCTTTGCTGAGTTAAGTGAACCCATAAAGCTCTAAACGTTGCACTCCCGGGTTCATCCAGTGTACAGGCTGCACTGGGCTGATGGATTGGAAAAATAGGCTCCGTGTACAGGTAGTACCAGCTGCTTAAGATGCAGATCGGGCCTCTGATCGGAATTGCCTTCTCATGAGATTTGAGGTCCTCTTTCCCAGGATTCCACTAGAAACCCCAGTGACGGCACCCTTGCGTAGGGTATAAGAACCAAGGTAAGTATTTTGGTTAGCTATAGCTGCCATTACTGTTCACCTGATTTTTTTTTTTTTCCATCCGGCTCATTTGTTTGTTTTTTGTTTTTTCTCGATCAAAGGATGGCAGATGAAAGGGTGGTGATGCATCCACCCGCTGAATGAATATCGGCTGGTACAGGTGTACAACCAACTTCAAGGTCCCCACACACCTTACGATAATCGTACGATAATTGTGGGAAATCCCGCGATCGTACGATTATCGTAAGGTGTGTGGAAGCCGTGCGACTCTACTACTGTAAGGTCGCACGACTTTGAACTTACGGACATGTTCGAAAACCCGCTGAGCATCGTACGACGTTCGGCGGGTTTGTGGCATGTCCGTACGATAACAGCTGTACGGGCCGTTGTGCGCAAGCGCACACTGCCCGTTCGGCATTGTGGTCATCGGAAGCCCGCCCCTCAGGGGGCGTGGCTTGCGATCATCACAAGTACGATCTGCCTATGCAAGATAGGCAGATCGTACGTTTTTTTAAGTACCTTACAACCATCGCAAGGCAAAAGTCTTGCAATGGTTGTAAGGTGTGTGCCCAGCCTAATGTGTGTTTTTTTGGGGGGAGGGGAGGGGGATTCGGCCATGCACGCGGATTTATTTTTAATTACTGCAGTGCCAAGAGTTAATGTTCTGTCATGTTGTTGATGTATTTTTAGATGTATGTCTTGTAGTAGCAAATACAAGCTGTCATGTGTAATGACGGCAGCACAGATTCCTGGAACAGATTTTTCTTTTTGGGAGTAGTAATCCCTGTGTGTGTAACAGCACATTATGTGCCTGGCTTCATGGTAATTGTATGTCTGTGCACGCTTCTAATACAGTCATTTAAAACCTGGCATGTAACAGAACTGCCATCCTGCTCGCTCCAGCCAAGATCTACAGGGTCCCGGTTAGCAAAGCAGTATTGAGATCCTTCAGCAAGCCATTGCATTAAAAATCCACACTCGTAAGGAACAAGGTTTTCTTGCCGGTGAACGTCATGGTTTGTCAGGTGATATGTTGTAGGAGCTCAATGTTTTTATGTCTTATTTATATAATTTTTCTCTTCCGCTACTTGAATTGGAGGATGACATTTCTGTAGTCTGACTTCACGATACAAAAGCATGCGACTTCGCTTACCAAATGTATCTTCCTGTTATGGGAGTTGGGATATTGTCTGACGGCCTGAGCAGGATGTGCCCACAGTGCTGGCTTTAGTTTTCAGATGCTTCAGCCATGCAATAATGTTTTTGGTGTCAGTCATTCTCTGATTTTTCTCAGATTACTGTGATAAGGGAGGCGTAATATAATGTGTGATATGAACTGGAAAAGTGCACACTTGGTGAAACAATTGGTGTTCTTTAATCACTTCAAGTCCGCGGTGTTAAACCCCCTTCCCATCCAGGCCATTTTTCAGTATTCAGCACTGCGGTACTTAGATTGACATTTATTCCATCATGCAACGCTGTACTGAAATACATTTTAGACCATTTTTTGGGGGACAGACAGAGCTTTCTTTTGGTGGTATTTCATCACCACTGGGGTTTTATGTTTTATTTTCAGGGAAAAGTACCGAATTAAAAAAAATAAAAAATTTCCCCCTAAATTAAATGATAAAACATTTATTATTACGCAATTTTTTGGTAAAATATAAGAGACGGGGTCACGTCGGGTAAAAACGTTGTGTATAGATGTCACCTGCACTCCAAATATGACAGAAGACGTCAAAGTTTTAGTGAATCTTCATTTTCTTTTTTTTAAAGTCACTCAAAGTGGGATAAAAAATAAAAATGAAGATTCACTAAAACTTTGACGTCTTCTGTCATATTTGGAGTGCTGGTGACATCTATACACAACGATTTTACTTGATACGGCGCCATCTGTAGTCATTGCGAGCACCCATATTTTCATATGGGAAGTCCGGTAAGGTGTGCTGCAGGTCCTTGACATGTTTGGTGTCTTTTTACCCGACGTACAAATGTCCAAGTCCTAAAACTGTGCACGCACGAAACCTCAAACTACAATACCCAAAATTGGCCGTAGGCGATGTTTTCAAAGCTTTTACCGCTCATCAGTTTAGTGTTATCAGTGATTGATGGCCCTAAAATGATTGCTCTCACTGCGACGTTCGCGACGATATGTAACGTGTAGCGCAATTGTCATTTTTGCATGCTGGCGCCGCAAACGTGTATTTACGTTTTATATGTGTGGGTGGGGTACTTAACAATTTTTTTTATTTTTTTTTTACACTTGATGTCATTGCTATTACATAGGGGGGATAACAATCCCCCTATATAATAGCAAAGGCACAGTGACGGGTCCTCTTTATGGAGCAGCCAGATGACTGACAGGTGAATGCAGAAGTGATGTAATACACATCACTTCTGCATTCACAGCAAGGAGGAAGATGCTGACCTCCCTCCCATCTTCCTCCTGACACCATCCTGAGCCGGTCCCGGGCCGCAGATGGGGCAGCGGATCTCGGGATTGAAGGGGTCAGGAGGGGGGCGGCGGCGGATCTCAAGGGGGTGGAGGGGGGTTCACGGAGCCAGCACATACACACGATCGGTAGGCTATAGAGCTGCCAATCGTGTGTATGTGAAACAGCCGGTAACGGCTCTTTGCATTGAACGGGCTTTCTCTGCCCGTGCGCGCGAGCAGAAAAAAAAAATGCTGTCTGGAGACGGCAACCCGCAAATGCGAGTCCGCCGTCCGTCCGTTTTTTTGCAACAGGTTAAACCATTATATGTACGTTCAGTCACAAAATTTCACGTCTGTTCTGGTCACTTGTTTTCAGTGCTGGAGTGAGTAAGCAATCGCATATGTTGAGAAATAATTTTGTTGTATACCCTACATCAGTGGTTCTCAACCTGTGTAACCTCAGGACCCACATTTTTCCCTGGTCATTAAGTCGCACTGCACTGCGTGCATTGCTTGTACAACTCCCTTGTGTGCCCTGTAGAGGTGCTGGGAGCCAAAATTTGATGTCTCCTCTATAGGACACGTGAGGAAGCTGTAACCAATGCACGTATAGATGAAGCTCCCTCAGGGCCCTACCCCCATCCCTTCCCACCTCAAGCGGACACTCAGCGCCGGGCAGCATATTATGAATGGCTGCTTGGCGCAAGAACTGACAGTGCTGTGCTACGGGGAGCCAGAGGAGCATCTCACCCAGAAAGGTGGCAGGCATGCGGTGACCCACTGAAAACGGGGTGGTGACCCAGTTGAGAACCAAGGCCCTACATGTTGTTAACAAATATAGAATGACCATGTGAAGCCTCCTCAAGAGGGATTGATGATAATCCACCTAGGATTGTGGCTCCTTTTTTGTATATCTCCTCCTTTTAAAGTCCAACTCCGGACTCGGTAGACCCTCCATATAATTTTACATGTTTCTTGCAGTTAAAAGCAAAAGTTTTCCTGATGACCTTACAAAACCTTACCTGGGTACTCCTCTCAAGAGCCCTAAGCCCTGATGGAAGCAGTGAGTTGGCTCTTGGGAGGGGTTTTACAAACCTTGGTTGGTGGAATGCCTTGGTTGGTGGAATGCCTTGGTTGGTGGAGTGGGTGTGTCTAGTCATGATGGATTTGCATGCAGACCACAGTAGGTAGTGCTCTCATGTGATGCTGAGCCCTCAGGAGTGAGTCCTAAAATCCTATAACTGAATAGGTGGGCCCGGGACTGTCACGCTGTGGAGGCAAGAGCTAGATTATGACAGACTCAATCTGACTTCTGCAGCTTTTATCAAACACTGTGGAAAGTTTTAAAGCGTGCAGTAGAATCATTGTGGTGATGCTGCCGCTCTGCTTTGTGAATACTTTTAATCTATTATACTATTGAAATTGTTTTGTTTGATAAGTGCAAAAAACCTATTTATCCTGACCTAAATTTCGTAGGGCTGAGAACCTCCTGTGCTCTCTGCCCTTGCTGCACTGTTATCAATCAGCATTTTTCCAAGTGCTTTCTGTGAACTACAGAACACCTCCTCTCTATAGTAAAGTGAACCTGTGCCCAGATCATGCTAAATATTAGCTTTTAAAATATATTGAGGGACACAGAGGAGGGCCTTCTGTAATTCTAACACTTCCTGTCTGGGGATAACCAAGCTGTACCTACTTCAGTGTAGTGAATGGTGTGACGCTATGGCAGGAAGTGTTACTGGCAGGATAACCTGGTGGAAAAAAGTCTGAAAAAGAACGAATGCTGGCATCTCATCCAAGGACTGGTAAGCTGTATTATATAAAACTTTTGTTCTTGGGTTTAGATACTGTAAAGAAAATTTTGGAGGTGCAACAGGGGTGTGGAATTCCAT
>NW_017306294.1:844816-875769 GCF_000935625.1 Nanorana parkeri | reverse complement strand
CCCTTATATTTAGAGCAGGGAAGCCATTTTGTACAAGTGATCTAGGAGGCTGTACAGCCACCCAGATCACTTGTATACAGCCTGCTGGTCTGTCTCCCCCCACCCAAGGAAAAAAGTAATCTAAAAAAAAAAAATCAACCCCATTGGCATGCAAATGGACATTGTATGTGTTGCCACATTCCACTGTGTGCCATATTGTGGTAGACGAGCAGTAACGCTCTCTGTTTTGGTTAAAGAATTATTATGTTTTGTTTTATGGTGATTTACACCTTTTGCTTATATATTGTTAGAGCTGTATAACGTCGCCGATAATTTTGTTGAAACTTGTAGTTTTTAGTTCTTAACTCAATCCTTTTAGTATTGAAAGCAAACATGAAGTCACAATCCTAGGAGGACTAAATGAATTTATAGTGAAGTTTTATGGACCACAAGGAAGTAAGTACTACCACTTTTATATTGTTTTTACAACTTTGATGCCATTACAATCCAGTGATTGATTGTAAAAATTTCAGTTCATGTATACGAATGGTTAAGTACAAAACCAGGAGAATTTATGTTCAACATGTTATCAAGGTTCTAAAGGCCTTACAGATGACAGTCAGTATCTGTTAGCCTCCGAGGTTACGTAATGTGACCTTTTTAATAACTTTTTTTTATTGCTTAATGTGGCTTGTAATTCTAGGGTTGATCCCAGCATTTAAAGCAGGGCAGTATGTATTCACCTTTTGTCTCTTGCAGGAGCCTCAGAAAAAAAAAAAAAACTCCCAAAACTTTATTTAAAGACATTCACTCAGAGCCACATCTGTGGGAAAGCTGGAGAAAGCTGAACCCAAGAACAGCTGCCACTTTGACTCTGTCAGTGTAGATATTGACTTAGTATTGTTTAGTCAATTGCCCAGAGTTTGAGGAGTGCCGCCCCATATTTGCACTCCACCTGACCTCCCACCGAAATGTGATACCACAGGGTCAATTCAACCTTCTAGAAAGCAATCTTGACGGGCCTATAGGCCAACATCTTGGCTGCCATCCTGCTTCACATTGATATGGTTGTTTGGAAGAATCTGCTGTGCTAGCAGACTTGTATACATATGACCATGCTACTAAGAACAGGGCTAACCGTACAGTAAACGGCTGGATCTCTCGGATTTGGCAAGCCACGTGAAGACCTATATGTGCATTTCATCCACTGTTGACCATATTCTTGTCGCATGTCCACAATATACATTTCTTAGGCTGGCCATACACCTAATAGATTTTCTATGGTCGGATGGAAAAAGTGAAGATTCCTCTACGCTAAACTGTGTGGGTGGAGGAGTCTGTTGCACTTTTTCCATCTGACCATAGAAAATCTGCAGAAAATCTTTAGGTTTATGGCCAGCTTTTATTCTTCTTTTTTTTTTTTTTTTTTCAATATCCCTTTGTCAGTCAACACTACCTAAACAGGCAGGATAACTTGTGTGTGTCACCATAGGTGTATTACCATTTGTTGCATTAAAGCAATTAGAAAAATTGTAAGTGCATTAACTGGTGCAGTGAGACTAATAGCGTGGGAGGTATAACACCCCAATACATGGTATGTAATGAAAGTGTCATAATGTGCAAGAAACCTTCAGATGATGGATGATGCTGGCATTCTTTCCCCAAAGTCTAATCACTAGGCCCCCACACTATAGAATTTTATTGCAGTGTTACTGTGGACTTGTTAACATGTAGCATTTTGTGTTAACATTCAATGTTGAGACTGTCCTTCATTTAGAATGGGCTACCAGAGCACAGACACTAGCAGTAAGCACATCAGAAAAACCGTACCTGCAATGCAAAACAATTCATGGCATGTGCAGTGGTGTGCTACAGTATGGGTCATCTACAACCAACCGTACCGGAGGGTTGGGGTGCTGTTAAATCAATGGCTCAGCACAGAGTGTCACGTGTTGCCAAACATTACCACAAGACTTTGTTTGCCAGCCTCAGGGCAGGTCTCAATCTGGTTTACTGAACAGATTTAACTCTGCTCTTTAGAACAGATTCATGTTCTCACCAAGAAGCAGAGTCCTAAGGTTTTATTGAAAAAGTTGACAACTTTTTCAATAATCGATTATAATCGATTATGTCGATTAGTTGTTGCAGCCCTAGTAGCCATACATGGATCTAATTTCAGCTACGTTCCTGCTGAATCCCAAGGACTGTAGGGCTGAACATGAGAAATCTAAGCATGCATGGCTAACACAGGGGGAGCCAGCATCATTTATTTTTTTATTTTTAGGAGCTAGCTTCTTTGACTAAAAAAACCCCTCAAAAGTTTGGCACCAACTGTATTTTTTAGTAACATTGCCTACCTGGCTCCTGAGCTTTTTAAAGTTTTTTTGTTTTGTTTTGTTTATGGTTGGATTGTAGAAATGTTCCTTGCTCATTAAAGGCCTCATTCACACTGCCGCGCATATACGTGCATATTGTACCATATGCAAATGATCATGTAGCAGAGGCAGAGTGTATAGTAAGTTATCAGCACACTGGATTTCTGGCAAGATTTCTTCTGGATGGATGCAGGATCAACAGACAATTTCTTGCGCTTTATAGATATAGCAAAAGCATTTAGACCAAACTGCATCAAATAAGAGGAGTTCTTTATTGGGATTGATGTGCTTTTTAATCATGATATTGTTTATTTTTATCATTTTGTTGGATTGCTTTGTTTTTCATAGTATTATTCTGTATAGTAGTATCTCTTAGGCCTCATTCACACTGCCACGCATATACACCCGTACAGTACCATATGCAAATAAATGGCTTCATACACCTAGTATGGAGCCGTATATATGCGTAGCGTAAAAATGCGCAAAAACAGAATGGAACCGAGATGCGTCCGGGCAGCGTATTTCTGTGTATTTTACGCGCATACACGTGCGTCTGTGCGTACAGTTCATTAAAATTTCTATTAGGAATGATGCATTCTGGGATTGCAAATAGTGCACGCATATACGCTCTTATATATGCGCGTATATACCCAATATACAATTTTGCTCTTGCGTCGTGTGTGAATGAGGCCTTGGTGTCCAAATGTTGTGCAGAAAAGTCCACCTTTTATGTAGACCTTGCGCTTTAATGGTTTACAATTTACTAACAAATCTCTTTATATTTCATGGCAGCACCATATGAAGGTGGCGTGTGGAAAGTTAGAGTGGACCTTCCTGATAAATATCCTTTCAAATCTCCTTCTATAGGTTGGTAATGCTAAGCTTTTCCTGGCTTTGTGACTGAACGGTTTAAATAGAAGACGTATGACTGGGCAGCATTGTTGATTTTGTCAGCTTGCTGACTATTGTGGTACAGAGGCTGCGGGAAAGCCACATGCAGCTATGTAGAACAGAAAAGGGAAAAAACTGCTAAAGGTGCTTGTGTGATTTGTGTATCTGCTTAATTTATAGAGCAAATGGCATATTTGTATTCATTTGGGCTCCAACGCTGATGGCAGTAGAAAGCAGCGTGTTTACAGGTGGCTGAACTGCATTGAATTAACCTAGACCTAACCGTTATTGGTCTGTTTTATGTTAATATTTGAGTGTTTTTAATGTTTTGTGTTTTATATGAATTCAGGATCTTACAAAATGTTCAAAATGGGCAGGGAGGTGCGTCCTTACATATGGAGGGCTGCATAACAAAGTATAGATGATTTGCTCCTCCAATTTAGCGCAGATATTAGACTCGGATGTGTGTCTGGTCTGACCAGGCACAGATCTGCACATCAGGCTTGGTCCCTCCTGATAAGCGTCTGTACAGACTCTTACTAGAATTAGACTGAGCTAGTAGAAGTTGCCTAATCACTACTTGATTGCGGGATAGAGAGGAGAAGTAATAGTGAGCTACTATACCTCCCTCTATCGCTCCCTGCACAGGATAAGCGTGCCTGGTGTATGCTGTCACTCCAAATAGAAGTGACCCAAAACTCAGGGGTTTAATCTTAAAAATACATTCAAGTACCTTCATTATTAATAAAAATGTATCTTATTTGCATATCACTCAGCTGTAGATCCTGAAATCGGCTCTGAATTCATACTGACACTGTCCTAGAGGGTGGCTACTTTTGTTCCCCATGGTCCCTGTGTGTGTTGTAAAGTAGTCACCGCTCCAAGCTTGCTCCCGTAATGGACTACAATCTCAAACTTACGTGAGATTGTAGTCCATCACAGGAGATAGCTACTTTACAACCTCCAAAGGGACCATGGGGAACAAAAGTAGCCACCCTCCAGAAGGAAGGACAGTGCCGGCACCAATTCAGAGATGATTAGAGGATCTACAGCCAAGTGATACACAAATAATGTACATTTTTGATAACGGGCACTTGAATGCATTAAGATTTGGCTCTTGAATTTTGTGTCACTTTAACCTAATCAACAGAGGTCCCTAAGGGGTGTGATTACAACTGGAAGCAAAAAATGGCCTCAATGGAGACATGATGGCAAAAAACCCTTACTGGTTTTAAAGACTCCATTTTCTCAAATTAAAAATGTTTTGCTGCACTCCAGATTACAAAAATGTATTAAACTTCTACGCATCCTGTACAGCACCAGCAATGCATGATCCTGGACTGGAGGCAACTCTCAACCTAAACATATACAAATTATACATGGCATCCTGGAAATATTAGAAATTACGGGATGGTTCATAGTGGCTCCACAGTGGTTCATAGTGGTTTCATAAATGTTTTTATGGAGAGGGATATATGTCATGTTTGTCATATTTTGGTTTAATTTAGGAGTACAATAAAATTGTGATAATTTTTCATGTGTGGTGAGACTCCTTGTGGGTTTGAGTACCCACAGTGAGTAATATGCTGATCTAATGCATGTTATTGGACACAAAAGGCTGTTTTCTAATAGATGTTTGCTCTTACTTGTAGGATTTATGAACAAAATATTTCATCCCAATATCGATGAAGCGTAAGTCTAACCTTCGTATATTGCTGTAAATTTGAGTCTCACTGATAATGCCTTGATCACAACAGATTGAAGAGCAATAGTGCAATATTCTGTAAATTCTAGGAATTATATATCTGGTTAAAGCACAGCTGGTAAGACAAGATAAGGAAATATTAGATTCTGTGCTACGAGAGAGCTCTTGGCATTTTACAATGTACAATTTAATATGCCTGAACACAATATTTTGTCAAATTCCAATTGGTGCCGGAGTATATATAATTTATTGGGCGTTGATTGTGAAAGAGGAATTGTTGGTGTCAGTCTGCTTTAAATTGGACCTGTCTCTCCACAGGTCAGGTACAGTGTGTCTAGATGTCATCAACCAAACCTGGACAGCTCTTTATGGTGAGTTTTCTTATTGTGGAATTTATCATAAAATAAAGTGTACACGTGTCACTTTATACAAGTGGGGTCATGTTCAATAAAACAAAACGGATACCCAACTGGGCCCAAGATGGTACACCAGGTATATTATAGGACAGCTCCACTGACGTGTGTGTGTACATTGAGGGAATTTTGATAAGTATGGCTAACTTTACAAAGCACACCAAATAAAGCATGTTGGCCGCCTATGTAAATGGATTTCTAAGAGTTGTGAGCTTGATAAGGTGCGGTAACAGTAAATCCCCTTATACACATTTAGTGTCTGCTGCATGGAATCTGAGAACCTTACTTTGAAATGCAAAATAAGGAGGGCAAAGGGGTAATCTACACTGATTCACCTATTGCTATCATATTGGAATTGGGCTTGTGGCTGCCTATTTCATATAGATTTTTAGGTTTCAAGTTGGATCCCACCACTCTGCGGATTGTTCTGGTTTCCTTGCATTAATCCTTATCATTTAGCTGTGTTGAGCAACCCTGAGGCCCCTGCCAATGGAAGCGCTAGCAAAGCCAAGCAGGTTTAGCATGGGCATACTTGGAGCTGGTGAATGGCGTATGTGATAAAGCTCATCATTTTTCTTCATAAAAGTTCCTTTTCATTATTGGTGAGCTTACATTCCTACTGGGGGATAACCTTCTCTGAATTGGCTGTTTTTTGGGTCTTCTGGACCTGTTTGCTGTTTATGTTCTTGAGCAATAAACCTCTTTAAGAGTGTCCTATTCCCATCAGGGTCTGTTGCTTATGCAAATAGCATATTAGTTTCCTTCTAGGGGATTAGGTGATTTATTTGTTCAGAACCTCTTTTGATGGCTCAGGAGGCTTGATGATTTGGATTTGGTGCTGCATATAATTCTTAATTACCTTTTGAATAGTTGTACTTTTTAAAGTCCTTGCCTTTGTAGCAGAATCACCCATAGTCCTAGGTTGTTGTTACTCTTAAATTCTTTGTGTTTTCCATTTTCTAAGACCATAGAATGTGAATGTGTTTACCTGTAACAGAGCTTAAGGTGTAGCATTTAACTAAAGTCTACTAGCTCCTATACAGGATAATAGGTAGTTATAAGGAGTATTCATTTAAAGTGGAACAGAAATGACAAAAAACGTTATTCCATGTGCCTCCCTTTTACACTTCCCACCACATAAGTAACAGACCTCAGATCCTTTTCTTTAGTCTTTTAGGTGCTAATAAGACTACAGTGCTGTGGCATTCTTTACAGAAAGTCTACCTAGCTAGCAGAGTGGTGTAGTTAGCATGTGCTAGTGTGCTTCATAGGCCATAATGGGCTACTTGAAGATTTGTCTTTGTACTGATCTATGGACGGACCATTATTCTCTATGGTGTCAACTAGCCTACAGTAGTACTGTGTGCTGCAGCTTGGGAAGGAACTGTACATACAATGCTTATTTTATTTTTTCCCCAATTTCACTTCAATTTTTAAACTACATCAATTGGGATGCACCGATACTAGTATCGCTATCGGTGCTGATACTGAGTATTTGGGCGAGCACTCGTACTCGCCAAAATGCTCTGATACCTTTCCCGATACTGGAACTTCCAGTGCTACGAGGGAACATGGTGCCGGGAAGCTGGCTCCATGCGGTTTGGCCGGCTCAATGCTGATTTGGCCGGTAAGCCGGCTTCCCAGCCAATCAGTGTTGAGCCGGCCAAACATATTTGATGATATGGTGGGACTGGTACGGTAATGACTGCTACTAAGCATCTATGTGAGGGGACTGAGGTGTCTGCAGGGTGGGGGTCGTGTCATCATATTGTCAGATCTGTTTGGCTGGCCTTGATGCCGATTGGCTGGGAAGCCGGCTTCCCGGCCAATTAGCATCGAGCCTGGCCAAACCGAATGGAGTCGATTTCCTGGGCAATCAAGAAGCTGGGCGGTGGGTAATGACACGCCGCCTGGCTTCCTGATTGCCCGGAAAGCCGGCTGTATGCTACCGGAGGTACCAGTATCTTCGGTATCTGCGAGTACGGAAATGTAAATATCGGTACTCGCACTCGATACCGAAAAACCGGTATCGGTGCATCCGTATAAACATTGTAATCTGTATTAAACTTAAGAATTTTTTATAAAGTTGCTTTCTAAATTTAAAAGGAATGTCTGAAAAACAAATGTGCTTTAGGTCCTATGTCTGTCCATCTTACCTCCTGCTAGAGTTTCATTATTGCATCTAGAGGAACCCATTTCTGGCATATATAATGTGAAATTGTAAACCCCTTCCCATAAAGTAACATTAATGCATACATGAGCAAGCTTGGTAAAGCATTCTACAAAGATAGGTCTAGAATATTAATCTGCACTGGTACTCGAATATAAGAGTATGGAATAAGGATCCAGAGCTGTCACCCTGTTCCTGGCTTTGCTAAGTAGTGAAATCTCTTGCATGGAACAAGCATGCAGACTTCATTGGTGGCATGCACATTCCAGGTCAGTGCCTCATAAAGTAGGAAAGCCAGGATCAGGATGGCAGCCCAGAGCCTGCACTTAACAATAAATAAGTTGATGTCAGCTCACATTTCTACTCACAGGATCACTTTGGGTGGGAGGGGGACTATAGCCAGTGATGCAAACGGGTAGGTTACTAGGTCTGATGATGCTCCTGATCAAGAAAGGAAGCTGAAAAGAGGGGTGGTACAGGAAGGGGAGATGGAAAGCCTAGTACTTAATCCTAGTGGTAAATCAGTTAGAGTGCATAACCAACACAAGTCCTTTGCCCATTAGTGTACACCAAAAAAATCGCTTCTCCCAAAATATGAAATCATATTCTCTAATTAGGATTCTCCTGTGCAGCTACTGGGAAAACGTTTTTGTGTACGAAACTTAACATGCAACTTTTTCTTTTTTGCAGATCTCACCAATATATTTGAGTCTTTTCTGCCCCAGCTGCTGGCCTATCCAAACCCAATAGATCCACTTAATGGAGATGCAGCAGCTATGTATCTCCATCGACCAGAGGAGTACAAACAAAAAATTAAAGGTGAGAACTTTTTAAGTTCAGCAGTGGCTACTTGCACAATACAGTCCTGATGTAAATGGCTCAAACTATCAAAAGGAAATAGCAAATTTAAAATGAGAGAACTTGGAATAATACAAAATAGTTTAAAGGAATTGAACAATATTGTGCTACACGCCGAGGCAGTGGAGAAGTATTGAGCTATATACAAACAAAATAATCGGCTCCCAGTATTTACAGGTATTTGTGAATGCATACAAAATTACAATTGAACCGTGCATGGAAAAAAATGTAACGTCAGGTTAGGAGCACTCTGGAAGCATGCACAGTCAACCAAGTTGTGAGTCATGGCTTCAGTGGGCAATCTTGTTGTACCGGTTGGTTCTGTACATTTTCCTAATGCAGACCATATTTAGTGGCAAACAAAATGCTGTGAAGGGAGAGGGTACAGATGGATGACACTGTGCTTAGCTTTTCAAATAATGAAGGGTTTAGTGTAATATATAAGCATCATATACAAGGCCTACTGTTCTGTGTTTTCCAATTGTTTGCCTGTTACCATGACAAAACAAGCCAAGCAGGCTGAGGAAGAGTTGGGTGTCACAGATTCATCTTTCATTCACTATCTCACAACCTGATTTGTGTTGAGGTCTAAAAACTGGTATAGGTGTGTACTAATCAGTAGGCATGTACCCATACCATTTTTTTTTCAAGACCAAGTATTGTTCAAGTACTCACCGATACCAACTTTTTATAAAGTGACATTTCTTCTAATACAGACTAATGATTTTAGGACAGAGGTGAAGCACCAGGGCCCAGTCACAACTGCAACTGCTGTGACCCTGGTAGTTCTGCTACTGACTCCAGGCTGTAGAGGGACAACAAATCCCAGGAATACATTATACAGCAATGTAGAATACCAGCTACAGAGGACTACAAATACCCGCAAACCAATAAACCGCAATGCAGAAAGGCACCAGCTATAGAGTACTACAAATCCCAGCAATGCAGGATACCACCAGCTATAGATGACTACAAATCTCGGCAATGCAGAATATGAAGCTACATACTCTTGTGTTGCTCACCAGGGCTGTGTGGTGTCAAGAGGCTCTAACGGGGTCTGACCAGGGCTGTGCTGGGCTCTCCAGGACTGTGCTGGGCTCTGCGGGAAGGAGATGTAGTCTCGGACCAGCGCTTTCAAAGACAGTCGCTGCGAGGTCCCCACAAGCCTGCCTGAGGTCCCCAGGAAGCACGGGACCTCAGACAGCTGAATCTATTAAAAAATTTAAAGCGCCAGTGTTGGCGTTTAGTATCGGACATTTTTTACAATTACTCGTAAAAATGCCTAGTATCGGTATTGGTGCATCCCTACTAATCAGCATGGGGTTATCTGCCAAATCTTCAGTAGATTTTTTTTTTTTGTGTATGGGGTTAAATGGGTCAAGCTTATAGCCGCTCGCCATAAAACTTCCCTGGCAGTGGGGCTGGCTCTGCACCGCAAGGCTTAAATGCGTAGTTAGGTCTAGGGTATCTGGTAAAGCAGTTTTCCATATCTGCTTCCATCTTCCCCAGCAGTTGGTGCTCACCTAGTCTACTCTACACTCCAGATTGTGACTGTCCCTCTGCATCTTAACAAATTGTAGAGCTATGGGCCTTGCACTGTACTTTATCAGCAGGCCTCTGAATGCTGAAGTGTTGGGGAGAAGAGACTGTGGGTTCTGGTCTTGTAGCCTGGAGGGAACCTGCAGGAGTGGGGATAAGGCAAGTAATTTTTCCAGATACCTTAGCCAGGGGCGATGAACTCAATTTAATCAAGGGCTGCATTAACATTATGGTTGCCCTCAAAGGTATCTGTAAGATTATATAAATGTATCTAATCTTCATCATTGCCTCTGCATTCGATTATCACTGGTTTTAGTAATAACTTAATACCTAGATCTGAAAGTAGAAGTCTAGGAAATGGCCTGGTGGGCTTGATTCGGCCCCTGGGCCTTGAGTTTGACACATGTGCCTTAGACCATGCGAGTGTGGTTTTTTTCCTCATTGCCTTAGACCTTAGTGATTGTGGGTTTTTTTCCTCATTCAGCCTGCGGGTCTGCCTTTTGGCCAGATTAAAGCAGAGTTGAATAATCCTTGTTTGCTGGTTGGTAGGATTCACATTGAAGTAATTCAGCAACTGTGAGGTGTTACTTTACAGCTAGCAATTTTTGTCTTGCACTTTCAGCCAATCTGTTATCGCCCTTGTAAGCCCCACTTTGTGATAGCAATTAAAGTTAAAAAAAAAAAGTTTTTTAAAAATTAACATTACATGAAATCTAAAAATAATGTACATTTTTTTTAAAAGTCCCGCGAGCACGAGTGTCGCCACTTAAACACTCGTCGGGTGCACCTACGTATGAAAGCGACTAACGCGCTACACATGTTGGGTGGGTATCACAGCACACACCGGAGTGAGAGCAATAACTCTAGGGACAGTATTTTGGGGTATTTCTAAATTGATGACCTGTGGGGGCTTTTGGACTTTGGGGTACTGAAGTTTGGCGCCGTTCAACGGACGCACACAATCTTTAACCTGGGCATGTTGGGTATCTATTTACTGGTTGTAACCTTATCTTTTTATATTTTATTTTTAAAAATGGGTATTTTGATGGGCTTTGGGGCATTTAAGTAAATTTTTCACTAAATTTGGGGGTTTGCGAAGTAGTTGCGTGCAAGTAAGTATCGTGCAACATAAAAATTTGCAACTGCCACCATTTTATTCTATAGGGTCTTGGCTTTCAGAAAATATATAATGTTTGGGGGCTTAAGTAATTTTCAGGCCAAAAATTTGAAATATAACATGGGTGCAAAAAAATGGACTCGGTCATGAAGGGGTTAAAAATGAAAAAAAAAAAAGTCCATGTGGTGTATGGACAGCCCATTCAAAATGATTTGAGAATCATAGTACATCAGTGTAAAAGAAAAGTAGTGATCAAAGTGGCATTGGGTTTAACAGATCAATCGAGGTGTGTCCTTTACCTACAGTTGTGTGAAAAGGTGTCAGTTCTTCAATCTCCAACTATCGGGAAGTATGGTTAAAGGATATTGGGGGCGTTCATAAAAGATGAAACTAGCAGAATCTAGAGCAACCAATTAACCTCTTTAGTTCGTTCAGTGAAGCTTTGTAAATTAAAAGCTGATTGGTTGTCTGATTGGCAACTGGAGCAGACGGACGCTGCTTTTTTAAGGGGGGGGGGTGTGGATGCAGTGCAGGGAGAAAAAAAATCCTGCAATTACCATTTTAACATTTTTAACATTTTTCTTTTTTGCTATTCTAGAATACATCCAGAAATATGCAACAGAAGAGGCGCTCAAAGAGCAAGAAGAGCGTACTGGTGACAGCTCGTCTGAAAGCTCAATGTCTGACTTCTCTGAAGATGAAGCCCAGGACATGGAGTTGTAGTAGAAGAAAATCTGCTTTTCAAAAGTGAAACAAATACAAAGACTTTTTCCTAACCACGAGAAGCAGACTTTAATATTCATATTTAAACAAAGCAATTTTTTTTTATTACTAAACAAGGTTTTTATGAATAGCATTGATATATCACCCTTTAGGTTTTGATTTTTTTTTTCTTTATTTTTATTTTTTTCCTGATCATTTCTGAACCCTAATGTGCATAGCGTATACCCCACATTCCATTTTGGTAGCTGTGTGCATGAGCTCAGCAGTCCAACGTTGTGTGCTACTTGAACTCAAAGGAAAAGCAAAGCGACAATTAACAACTCTGACTGCTGTGATCCATTACATTTTCAAGTAGTATTGTCACTCTTATCAGCGCCCTGCCAAGTGGATCATGCCTCGGACTTTGCTGGAATATTATATTCTTCAAAGCTAAATGGTGAACTTTGAGGCATATTGTACTAAAACAAAAGCCTTTAGATTACTATAAAGGAAAATGTGCATCTGTGGGTCACCAGATGGTGTCACCCACCTTATTTTTTCTTATTTTTTTTATTTTAAATGCCTGCAAATTTAGTTTGGGAAAATACATTCAGATAGCCCTAAAGAGCAGGACTTCATAAATGCCTGTCTCAGGTTTTAAGTACCTTTTTTTTTTTAAGTGGATGTATCCCCCTCTCCTAAAGCCAAGACTGGGATGTGATTGGTCAAACTGCTGTTATACTGGTGTGTGCCATCTTGACGGAGTTCAATTGGTTGGATTTAAAATTGGTGTGGGCTGAACCCAATAGTGACCTGACCCATTGCCATTGTTTCTCTTTTACAGAAAGAGGGTGGTGAATTGTATGACTTCATTTACTTTCAAATATAGAGAAGAATACAGTTGTGAGTCTTGTTATTCAGATTATTATTTTGACCTGTTGTCACTGAACATTTAAATTTGCTGCCATATGTGTTAATCAGTCTGTGTCTTGGTTTTGGGGGGGAAAAAAATGGTTGCATTAAACAGCATAAACTTCTTATACCATAATGCAGTTCAGTCAAAAAAAGCAGTGTCAGATTTTCAGAAATGTATGGTAGGGCCATACTTGCACAAATTGGGTGACCAAATTAGACTGAAGACTGCCTATCTTGTAATTGATCCAGTCACATCTTACTGATATAGATGTGCAGGTAACTGTGTAACCTTTGAGTTGTACAATATACAGAGACCATCAACGTGTTTATCTGCAGGCCCTGAAGGTCTGGATGGCCTATACATGGCGTAGTTCAGTGTAGGTGTAAGAATTGTAAATGTAATCTTGGAATGTCTGACAAAAAATCAGAAAACCTGGTTGGGAAGCCTAAAATGAAACTTTCTGACCCCTGACTCCAAGGCCATGCACTAGTTCTGGTGTGATAAAGCTGAACTAATATTACTGGCGTGTAAATCATATGCTGCCCAGGGGTTTAACCTCTTCAGTATTTGGCTTTTGGCCAACACATTTAATGTAATTTGTAGGGTACATATTTGCTTGTAATTGCTTTTGAAATTGCTTTGTGGAAATAATAATGGTGGCAGCAGTGCCTTTTGGTAACGCAAATCATTGATAAATCGGTCTTGTGTGTATGACTCTTGGCAGACTCCATCCATTGTTTTCAGTGTATGTTCAGCAAAATTAGTTTTTCCTTGGTTGGAATACAGTTACAACTGCTAACCGGGGCTTCATTAGATACAGGTGAAACTCGAATAATTAGAATATCGTGCAAAAGTTCATTTATTTCACTAATGCAACTTAAAAGGTGAAACTAATATATGAGATCGACTCATTACATGCAAAGCAAGATAGTTCAAGCCGTGATTTGTCATAATTGTGATAATGATGGCTTACAGCTCATGAAAACCCCAAATCCACAATCTCAGAAAATTAGAATATTACATGCAATCAATAAAACAAGGATTGTACATGGAACAATTATCGGACCTCTGCAAAGTATAAGCATGCATATGTACTCTGTACTTGGTTTGGGCCCCTTTTGCAGCAATTACTGCCTCAATGCGCCGTGGCAATCAGCCTGTGGCACTGCTGAGGTGTTATGGAAGGCCAGTATGCTTCAATAGCGGCCTTCAGCTCTTCTGCATTGTTCGGTCTCATGTCTCTCATCGTTCTCTTGGCAATGCCCCATAGATTCTCTATGGGGTTCAGGTCAGGCAAGTTTGCTGGCCATTCAAGCACAGTAATGCCACGATCATTGAACCAGGTTTTGGTGCTTTTGGCAGTGTGGGCAGGTGCCAAGTCCTGCTGGAAAATGAAGTCGGCATCCCCATAGAGCTCGTCTGCGGAAGGAAGCATGAAGTGCTCCAAAATCTCCTGGTAGACTGCTGCGTTGACCCTGGACTTAATGAAGCACAGTGGACCAACACCAGCAGATGACATGGCTCCCCAAATCAACACAGACTGTGGAAACTTCACACTGGACTTCAAGCATCTTGCAGTGTGTGCCTCTCCATTCTTCCTCCATACTCTGGGTCCTTGGTTTCCAAATGAGATGCAAAATTTGCTCTCATCAGAAAAGAGGACTTTGGACCACTGAGCAACAGACCAGGTCTGTTTTTCTTTAGCCCAGGTAAGACGCTTCTGACGTTGTTTGTTGTTCAGGAGTGGCTTGACAAGAGGAATACGACATTTGAAGCCCATGTCCAGGATCCGTCTGTGTGTGGTGGCTCTTGATGCACTGACTCCAGCCTCAGTCCACTCCTTGTGAAAGTCCCCAACACTTTTGAATGGCCTTTTCCTGACAATCCTCTCCAGGCTGCGGTCATCCCTGCTGCTTGTGCACCTTTTTCTTCCACACTTTTCCCTTCCACATAACTTTCTATTAATGTGCTTTGAAACCGCACTTTGGGAACATCCAACTTCTTTTGCAATTACCTCTTTTTGAGGGTGTCAATGATGGTTTTCTGCACAACTGTCAGGTCAGCAGTCTTTTACCATGATTGTGATTCCTACTGAACCAGACTGAGAGACCTTTTAAAGGCTCAGGAACCCTTTGCAGGTGTTATGGTTTAATTAGCTGATTAGAGTGGGACACTTTGAGCCTAGAATATTGCACCTTTTCACAATATTCTAATTTTCTGAGATTGTGGATTTGGGGTTTTTATGAGCTGTAAGCCATAATCACAATTATGACATCATGGCTTGAACTATCTTGCTTTGCATGTAATGAGTCTATCTCATATATTAGTTTCACCTTTTTAAGTTGCATTAGTGAAATGAACTTTTGCACGATATTGTAATTGAGTTTCACCTGTATAGGAATGTCACCAGCACGACAACGACTTAAGCGTCAGTGAAAATCCATTTATTGATGTTCAATCATTACGAACAGGTAACTAATAGGTAATGATTGAACATCAATAAATAGATTTTCACTGACGCTTAAGTCGTTGTCGTGCTGGTGACATTCCTATACTTGATTCTACTGAATGCGGCGCCATCCGCAGTCACTGCGCGTACCCTCTTCATACACTTGGGAATTCCGGTAAGGAGTGCTACAGGTCTTTGGAATTTTCATCAGATATATTACACCACACTTCCTGCTCCAGCAACAAATGGTTTTACCAGACGGATGTGAGGTAAAATTTGCAACAGGGACAGATGGCACTTATTTTTTTTTTTTTTTTTTTAAATTAAAAAATAGGTTTCAATTTTTTCCCCACTGTCTCCAAGAAAGAAGAAAAGTTTTTTTGGCTGGACATACACTTTATAAGGATAATAGATAAACCGAGGCTACATTGGCCTCTTTAAACAGTTTATTGGAAGTAAACACAAGCAGGGTCAACTATGAGGCTTTGTAAAGGCTAAGCTAACCAGCAAAAAGCAATATGCTGAAGTAGATATACTGGTTAACAAAAGATTGACCTCAAATACTATCGTGGTTATTCACAAAAGGCAGGAGAGGTGAACAATCTAGGCCAAACAGCTGATTTGGAAAAATCCTCCAATTCAGCTCACTTTCCAGTTCAGCTATGTTGTCCCAGATTGTTCACTTCTCATGCCACCTCCAAACTCTTCACCCTTTTGTGAGTAACCTTGTAAGTGTATCTTGGTTGATTTTAGTTGCGTTTAAATCCGCTTGTCAGATGAAGTCCTTAAAGTATATTGTATCAGTCCCAGTGTTGATGCCATACTAGTTCTAACAACTATGCTTAGGCATTATTTTATATTTTAAAATGTTTCTTAATTGTGCAATACAAGACAAAGGACAGTAATTCAGACCATTGAGTTATACTGCTGCCTTCAGGAGATTGGTCACTAGCAAACTAAAGCTGTAAGGACAGCCTAGTATAATTCCTCCTATTTTTTGTCATGCCTCCATGTTTGTTTGTTTTTTTTCCTACTGTCTAGGAGAATGGACCTTTCCACCGCCTGTAGGTGCTTGTGAGTTCCCCTTTGGGAACCCCTCAATTGCATATAGTAGTATGATACATTATAAGTGCAAAGGCTCCAGTCCTGTGGACCATGTTTGCTTATGAGCCACTAACTGTCCAGGGGCAAGCTTACGGACAGTCCTGATAAGTTCCCTGACTGAGTCCCAGCTTTCCTCCGTTATTGGTAACCCCTTCTGGGGTTGCTTCCTCCTGTATTATCCAGGGAAGCATTCTTTGCTGCTTAATCTGACTTTATGGGGAAGATTTGAGCCATGTTAGTTGAATCAGAATGCAGGGGCTACAAGCATATGTCCAAGCCCTCTTCTCAAGAGTCAACTTCTGATTTCACAGTAGCTGCAACTGCACAGTCGGCTGAGGATGAGAAGAAAGGTAATTTGTCTGTGTTTGGCTTAATAAAGGAGTGTGTTTGCTGACCTAACTCAAACTTACGGTATACCATTTCTGTCCCTATTGACAAAGTATGCCCATGGACCTAGTGCAACCTGCATCAGACATACCCAAGGTTACCAGCATAGGTTTTCTCAAGAACTCCCAACCTGTTTAAAACTTTTCCAGTGTATTTGTTACAACCTGTCTTGTACAGTGCTTGGCCTGGTCCAGAGAACATCTATACTCCAAAGTGTTTTGGCCAGCAATATATTTTTGAGGAAATGTTTTCTGCTTCTGCTTATGCTCTTTGTATCCCTTTCCTCCCCCAGGAAAGAAAGTAAAACCTCAGTCAGGGAAACTTAACTTTAGAAATGAGGACAGCTCATTTTTGTATTTCACAGGGCTCCAAATCCATGCCTTAAGCCTTGGAGTCAGTTCTGTCATAAACCCTGGGCTCCCAAATCCTCCAAGCCAGAAAGCAAGTCCACCTGCCTGTCTGTGTTTGCGGCCACGTGTTCTCAGGACATTTCACACTTATGGGTCCAGACTGTGTGGTATCCAGGAGCTTCAAACGAGAATTTTCTCTACCTCTGTCCTGCTTCATGCTGTCAAACCTGCCAACATACTTACAAAGACTAGCAGATCTCCACGTTGCTCTGGAGCTGCTCCTCTCACTAGTGTTAGTAGCCTCTGTCCCAGAAAAGGAGAGGCTCCAAGGTTTTTCTCAAACCTATTCACAGTTCCAAAACCCTAAAAGGGTATTCCTATTTTTGATCTGGAGGTTTTCAACACCTTCCTTCAAGTTCAAAATCAGTGCATGGAATCTGCCAGTCAGTTATTGCTTCAGGAATTCGCTCAGCTTCCCCCACCCCCCCTCCTCCTTTTGGTATATCCACTGCACCCAATGTCTTTACCAAAGTGTTGGCCCCCTGTGCGTGTTCTGTTTCACTCTCAGGGTATCCCTGTTGTGGGCTATCTGGCTGACCCATTGAGGGAGGAGTCAGTACAGACACTGTCAATGTCCAACAATCTGTTCAGACTCTACAGAGGTTCATTTGCATCTCGAACCTCCCATAAATCTGTGCTTGAACTCATCACTTTGAAGTATCCAAAAGAAGGCCAAGATATTCCGTGTCAAGGGGCCTTTCACCCACAGGAGGAACTCTGCACTCCCTGCTCCCATGTTCAAATATTTGTGGCTTCCTTTTGAGGCAATCCCATATGCCCAGTTTTACTCCAGAGCATTGCAACTTGACATTCTGGCGGCATGGGATGAAGGTTTCGTCTCTGGACCAGTAGATAAGCCTAGCCTGGGGATTCACAAGCAAAAATCCTTCCTCCCCGTTCTCTGGAAGGTTCTTATGAGGGATGCCAGCCTGACAGGCTGTGGAGAAGTCCTGGACTCTCTTTATAAGGGACAGAAAAAGATAGTCTGATCAGTGTTCTGATAATATAGCTATCCCTTTAATGCTGGACCCATCAACTGTAAGGTCATCTGACCTGGACTCAGTAGGTCAGTGCCACAGCGGTGGCCTACATCAGCCACTAGGGAAAACCTGAAGTCTTGCAACTTAGAGAAGCAGATCAAATTCTGGCATGAGTGGAAAAGCATGTTCCAGCACCATCCTGTATACATTCCATGGTGGAAAATTGGCAGATGGGCTTCCTTAATCGATTTGCACTCAGAACAATGGTTTCTCCACTTTGAGGTGTCTCAGTTCCCCTGTTGTAGCTGGGGGATGCCACGTGGACATCCTGGCTTCCAGGTTTAACAAAAAACTGTTTGAAAAAGCTAAAGGATCCCTGGTTCTGAAAACAAAGGATATTCTGGTGATTTGAGTGGAATCTGTTCAACCTGATCTGTGTTTTCCTTCTCTAAGACTTCTTCCACCCTTGCTCCTCTGCAGGATTTAGATGGAAGGAATCCCAATGATCCTCAGTGTATGTATGGAAACTGTCCCAGGCAGACATGGTACTCAGATCTTGTCAAACTCCTGGCGGACTCTGTCGGACCTCCCATATTGTCTGGATCTCCTGTCATAAGGACCGGTTTACCACCCTGCTTCTTGGTCGCTGGCTTTAACAGACTAGCTGCTGAAGCCCAGGTCCTGAAGGATAAGGACCTATCCAATTTTGTTATGCTTTCACTTTGAGAAGCCAGAAGTTCAACTTCTTGTAAAGTTGACCTTCGTACCTCCAAATATTTATCTTGGTGTGAGGCAAGGAATTTCCATCCCAGGAAGTACTTTGTGAGATGAAACCCATCTTTTCTCTGGTCTGGAAAAACATTTGGCCTTGAAGAGTCAAATCTTATCCCTAGCAATTCTTATTTTCTTATCCACCGAATGCCGGCCTCACTCCTTACTGAAAGCCTTTGTACTATGTGTTCATATTGCTCCCTGTGTACATTCCCCAATGCCTCTGTGTGATCTCATCTTGGTTCTGTCCGTTCTCCAGAACCTGATAGAAGCTGGTTCTATCAGGGATATTCCACTGTCTACTCTCACTCAAATGGCGGCCTTCCCTGTTGCCATCGCCTCGATCAGGTGAGTCTCTGAGTAGGTGACCTTGGCCTGTAAAGGATCTGTTTTTTTTTGCTATAAAGAGATAATGTTGTCAAGAGGCCCAAGGCGCCTGGTCCATGGCATCCTCCACAGTCTGGATGTGGTATGTGCTGTTTCAGTCTATCAGTTACCGGGCAACCTGATTCTCTTTTTATCATCCTTGAGGGTCCCCAAAGAGGACAACCTGTCCCGGAGCCTGTGGTGTGTGTGTGGGTTTTTTTGTTTTTGTTTTAAATATATACAGTATAACCTTTCAGTGCATTGTTCTATTTGTTGTATAAGTGCACTTCATTACGTAGATCTTCAGATGCCAAAAGTAAGTCCTGTATGGCATTACACAGGTTTTCACTTTAACTACATGTGGAGGCTTGCTAATGAAAACCTTTCAAAGTTGATGAAATGTTGACCTTGGTCAGCAGTAATTTCTTGTTTTAGGCTTCCAGTGAGAAGGGTAAATTCTGGGTGCCCATGTTTTCTCAAACTGTTTTTGCTCCAGTTCTTCTATGTTCTACAGCATCTGGCTTTTGCAAATCAAACATTGTATACTCCATGCTCGTATGTTTCTTTTGTATTATTACACCATGATAGCCTATTATGAACCTAACCTTTAGGAGCATTAGCTAAATGCCATAATGGAAATGTGGTGTGTCTCTACTTTCTGCACACCTGTAACACTGCTTCAGGCACTTCCACTGATGTATGCAATCAGCGTTCAGCTTCTGGCAATTGTGTCGTGGATTTTGGTGCAAGAGTTTGATGCCAGAGATCTAGGCACATACATTGATTTGATAAGAAAACCTTTACATTGTGCTTTTACACCCATAAAAAGCCTGCCATCACCCTCCAAAAGAAAATATGGAGGCATTCGTTGCTGACCTCAGTCTGGGCATACTAGCCGATTTAGCTTTCATGCTGATCCACAGCCTCTAATACTTTACACTGTTGCGTTTTATTGTGCTGAAAGGAATGTCCAGGTCCCCTATAATAAATATAGTGGCTGTTCCCGGTCCCTGTGCTGCAGCAGGTTTTGAAAAACATGCCATGTCTGTTTGTTCTCTGCTTTTGTGCTTTGGGAGGTCCTTAGAAGTCGATGGCAATACAGCTACTGTGTTTTGATGCGTTGGCAATAGGTATTGAAAGCCTTGGTCAGTGGCTGTTAACGCTATCCACTCCAAATCCTAAACTGAAAAACGCATATCAACACACACAGGAAAATCACTATTCACACATGGCAATGCATCTGCCTAATGCTACAAAAAAAAAAAAAAATGCAGACACAGATCTAAATGGGCCTTAAGTCACTGACCTGGGACAAGGGTGCAGATAAGGATTTCCTTTATTTATTTTTTTCTTATACCACTGCTCAGCAAACTTGTGGCTGAGAAAGTAGTACAATTAGGGGGTTGTCCCAATCACCTGGCGATTTACAGGACCTCAACAATGGCATTGCCCCCATTGTGCGCTCAGGAAATAAATCCTTTAAAGAAGAACTTTGTATAAAGAAAAACATTTACCCTTGCAGTGGGGATACCCCTGCACTGTAAGGATCAAGTGCTCATTTTGTCCAGTGGGCTCAAATAAAGCAGATTTGCTTACCTGATCCTCAGCCTTATGGCGGTTGGCATGCGCGTCTCTTCCCCTCTGCTGTGGTTATGAAATGTCCTCATAGCTAATGCAGGTCAATGGGCCTGCATAAGATGTGATGATGTCAGCGGCTTTAGACCACCGGATCCCAAGGCAGAAGAGGCTGCAGGGACCGGTCTAGTAGCCTGCAGAAAGCTTGATTTGAGCTTCCTATACAAGATGAGCACATAACCCTTGCAGTGTGGGGGGTAGCCCTACTGCAAGGGGGCAAGCATTTGCCTGGAGGTCTTGTTTAAGCAAGAGTAACAGGCCATGGGTGGCAATGGCCCCAGTAAGGTCACAGGGCAGCAATTCTAACCTTTTGCTCACTCTATCCAAAACAAAGATGTGTTTGGAGTTGAACATAAGGACCACACTTTCCTCCCCACTCCATAAATCTTGAACAGGTTGCATGCAGTTACTATTTTGGGAATGGCCAAGAATATAGTTGAGAAACTTCAGGCAGCAAGTAATCTTCATACAAAGGTACTTATAACTGCCAGCAGTAATATTAACAAACAGGCCTTTATGTACTAGCTAAAATTATTTTATAGCCATGCTTAGATAGTAGTAAAGGGTAATGTAAGCTGCCATTGCGGGCCTTTCCTTCTCAATATGCTAGTTCCTGGCTATGCTCCTTTCTTCAATACTTTTAGCTGGAGACCCAGAACAAATATGCAGATTTTCTGATTTTTTCACGTCCCATTTTTGTTTTAGGTCAGTGGGTAAACCGTACAGCCAGGAAACTAGCATTTTCAGAAGGTTGATATTTTCAAGATGCTTTTCTTTTAAACTGAATAGATACTGGTGAACTATAATACTGGTAGAAAGAATTATGGCATAATTTGTGTTTACAAAACTTTCTAATCTATGTTTTTGTACAAACTTTTGCCGTAGAATAATTGTTTCAGTCCCAGGATATATTGCATAGGCCGAGGCTGCTAAAAATCAATCCACTTTGCTGAATGGAATGGCATTGCTCCAGAACAAGTGTGTTTTCCCGTTAGCCAGTACAGATTAGTCCTGACACAGCTGTCCTGTTCTAGTTAATATATTTCTTTCCTAGGAGTAAAGCTATTCCAGACCCACCCACCAACCTCATATTGCTGGTGTCTGGGATACACAGTGTTCAGAAATATAAATACAGTTCCAAAGAACAACAACTGCATCAGGACATTGTGTGCTCGCTGCCTCAACTGTACCCTTTCTTTCCCTATATAGCAAAGACTTTTCTACCACAGCAGTGCATAATAAACTGTAGCCTCCGTCCCAGCTCTTACTCTGAGTTTCCTTTCCCAGCAGCAGAGCGCTCTATTCATGAAAGTCTTATCAGCTACATAGAAAGGTCTAGTGTTCTGCATGTTTGCCTTACTACCAAGAGGTTGCTATGAACAAGCTTACCTTAAAAAAAAAAAGAATCTTTGGTGATATATGTGGGCAGTGGTGTATTTTGGTTTTGTGCTGCCCTACGCAAGACTAAACCCGAGCACCCCCGCCATTCCTAATCTAGATTAGTCCCACTCCTTCCTGTTTAAGACATTTTGCATAACCTGTCAGTCGTGGGATTTAGCACCGTGTATCTAGATTCTGGCAGATTGTGCTATCAACGTAGCGGGAAGATCTAGTTCAACCTTTGCAATAGCCAGCTTCTTCATTTCTGGCTTGATGGGCTCCCTAGTTCTGCAGCTACAATAAGCATTCTCTCCTGCCATGCTGTGCTAGTCTCTAGTTCTGCAGCTGCAACACCGATCTTCTGCCTTAATATGCTAGGCCCTCTAATTCTGCAGTTGCCCATCTTCTGCCTTGGCCGCTGGACTCTGTAGATTGCTCCGCTCTAGAGACATAACCCTGCACGGAGCTTATAGGCTGCACTTCCTCTGACTCACCACCACAGAGGTGCTAATGAGCATGATGACCATCTGAATCTCAGCCCTGGTGTCCTGCAGAAGCTTCTCCATTGCCTAAAGTCAGAGATTTGGGTGCCGGTTTCCCACGGAGGTCCGGTGCATCCGGATGAAAGTCGCACACCAATACATTGCACAGCATGTTGACCAGGAAGAGGAAGGAGCTGCAGCCGGCATAATTGTTGGAGTAGGCGGCATAGGTGAACACGTTGGTCCCCCAGTCGAAGAAGTACTGGCAGTAATTTACGAATCATTTATAATATAATTTTTTTCTTCCTCTTACCTAACTGGTTTGGGGGCAGCATTTTTTGGCGCCCCCCTGGAAAGTGCCGCCCTAGGCAAATGCAGTAGATACACCCCTGTATGTGGGGAGAAAGGAGAATCACTCACTATTAGAGGAAGGCAATGGAGATTGTCTGATAGTAGAATGTAACGATGGTTCCGTCTGTGGGAGATTATTATTATTATATAGGATTTATATAGCGACAACAGTTTGCGCAGCGCTTTACAATATACGGAAGACATTACAATCACAATAAAATTCAAGACAAGATGGTAAGGAGGGCCCTGCCCCTGAGGGCTTACAATCTAAAAGGGAGGGGGAAGTGATACATGAGGAGGGAGCTATGTGGGGATGAATTGTTTGAGAACATGATGGTTCAGTGGTTAGGTTGAGGTGGGAGATTTCTTTATTCAATGTGGAATGGTGGCCAAAAAGAGGGATGTAGATGGAGTCTGGTGGATCCTGAAATGTTTGGCAGAAACTTGTTCATAGCAACCTCCTAGATAGTAGCGCTACTTTGCTTGTTTTTTGTGTTTGTTCTGTATATAGGGGTTCATCTCTCTGTTAAAGGAGACTGCACACCAATCACCACCACCAATATCCATATCCACATCAATAGTAGTGCTCTGAAAATGTTTGCCTTGCATTTGTTCTGCTGCCGTGATGTGTAAATGAATCATGATCACTTTCAGTTTGGTTTACTGCATTAAGAGTGAACTATTTAACAGGCTGCGATTATCTATCCAACGAATTTGGTCACCATATCCATTGGTTAAACCAGATTGCCTAAAGCTGACCATACATTGGTAGATTTCCATATGAATGTTCATGAAAAAGTTAATCAGAACATTTGATAATGTCCTCAAAGACTTTGACAAATTTCCTTCAAAACTCTGCTTGATTTGAACTAGGGATGCACCGACACCGGGTATGTGAACTCGTACTCGCCCAAATGCTCCCGATACCGGAACTTCCAGTATCGGGAGGCTGGCTCCATGCTTCCCCGTCACCTGGTGATGACGGAGCATAGACGGCTTCCTGGCCAATCAGAAAGCCGGTTGGTGTGTAGTGGCTCGCAGCCTGGCTTCCTGATTGGCCAGAAAGCTGGCTCCATGCTTTCTTCTCACCTGGTGACTAGGGAGCATGGAGCTGGCTAATCAGAAAGCCAGGTGGCAAGGAATCGGCGAGTGCTGAAAAAAAATATCGGTACTCTTAATAAATACAGAAAAAACGGCATCCTTGCATCCCTAATTTGAAGATTGACACGGTTATTCACAAAGGGTGAAGAGTTTGGAGAAGGCAGGAGAAGTGAACAATCTAGGCCAAAATAGCTGATTTGGAAATATTCTCCAATTCAGCTCACTTTCCAGTACAGCTATGTCTATGTCCTAGATTGTTCACTTCTCCTGCCTTCTCCAAACCCTTCACCCTTTGTGAATAACCTTGTCAATTTTGGAGTGAATTGAGTTTCCTGAATGAAAGCCACATTCATTATTAATGCGCAGGAATGTACAGTATACTTGCACATTATGGAACACTTACATTTTAAGGGTGTCCTTCTCCATTCCGTTCTGTTCATTGGAGCAGAATTTTCCATCCTGTTCTTTTTTGATTTTTTTTTTTTTGTAACTACAGTCGAAAACAATAGCCAGTAACTATTAGAAAATCGAACAAATGTTCAGAAAACACATTTTTTTAAATTAAATTCAGGTTAAAGCAGAAGTACAAGCCGCACATGCTGTTTTGGCCAAATTCACTACCTCCCAGCAATTTTTTTATTTTGTTTACTTCTGCTTTAAGGACCCATTCACACCAGCAGCGCGATATAACGTGCAGCCGCTGGTGTGCGCTGTGAAGTAATGGTGCAAAGTGTAACACACAAAATGCAGCATGTCCTACTACTTTTTTCAGCACACACCCCTGCAGCACAGTGATGTAAATGAACTAATAGGACATTAGACAAATTATCTTGCCTATGTGTTGGTTCTTTTTTTTAAGAATTTGTATGTGAAGACACTGGCTAGGATATGGATTGCAAATGATGCACCAGAGGTTAAAATAAGAAGTGCTATATCTTTGTTCTTATGATTCGGTTACATTTACAAGGGGGGTCTAATGTCTGCCACATACAATGCTGTTTTAACACCTAGACTCCAAATTAGGCAAATGCAATCAACACCTGGTTGCTATTAACAGATGATGTGGGTTGGAGTGACATTCACCATATTTATTCCCAGGGAATTTTTGTACAAGTCATTCTGAATTGAGAAAGCTGGTTGGATGACCAGTAGGGATGTCCCGGTACCACTTTCTCACGACCAAGTATAAGTACAAGTACTTCCCCTCATGTACTTATACCGATACCAATTACTGATACTTTTTCTTAAAGGGACAGGGGACATTTAAAAAAACAATACAGACTAATGATTTTAGGCCTATTTCTTTATGATTATGAAGAACTTTAATTTAAGACTGTTTTAGAACAATGAAACATTTGTATTTGCTTTTACACAGCTGTAGTGAAACTACAAATCCGATCATGCATCTGCCTCTAGGATCATTTAACCTATTCATGTTTTCAACCGCGATGGGACCGCCCCGGCGGGATTGCGGCGGGAAACCGTGCGATCTACTTGGCAGGAATGGAGTGCCATTAGAAAATAATGGCACTGCCAGCGCGATCGGCGGTGGTGTGCGATTCCGTGACCGCCCAGCCATCCGCTTGGTTTCGTGCACGATGACCGGGGGGGGGTCACAGATCGCACACCACCGCCGATCACGCTGGCAGTGCCATTATTTTCAAATGGCACCCCAGATTGTGCGGTTTCCTGCCACAATATTGCCCTGTCCGTGCAGTTGCACAGGATCGCGTTTGAAAACACTGCGCGTTTATTCGCATGCAGATGATGGGGGCAGTGGGGCTGGTTTTCATTTTTTACATTTTTTTATTCACTTTACTGTAAAAGAAAATGATTTATCTTATTATTTTTACTTTATTGTCTTTTTATTTGGTTACATTTGAATTAGTTATTATATTTTACTTTCTTTAACAACTTGCTTTCACTTAACTTTATTGCTATCACACAGGGGATAACAAGCATTTAGAGGTGACAGGTACTCTTTATTGACCCTGTCACCTCCAACACAGGAGTTCTAGCACAGCACTGTGCTAGAACTCCTGTGACAGGAATGAGCAGCGGCCAGGAACAGAGGCTGAGGTAGGTGACAGAGTCTGTCAGCGCTCCACGCCCCCCCCTCTGTCAGCACTCCACGCCCCCCTCTCTCGCTTGCCCGGCGCCTGGAACTACATGTCCTGGGCGATACGAATTCAACGCCCCATGCGCAAGCATCGGCGCTATGTATTGGGGCATTACCATTACTTGTGAAAATGCCCTGTATCGGTCCTGATACTGATGCTAGTATTGGTATCGGGACATCCCTAATGACCAATGAAACATCTTCAAGAAAAATACAGCAAGTCCAGTTCCCTTGACTTATTTTTTTTTTTACAGATATACCATGACCTGGATGAATGAGAACCTTCACAGACTCTCTACATCGTTAGGATCTATAACCTAAAAGAGAGAAATGTTATAAAATCTGTGACTCGGACATTAAATCAGTCCTGGATGAAGGAGACATAATAAAGGATGAAAGTAAAGGATAACGACAAGAGAGACAAACCAAAAAAGGGGCGGTGGCAAGGGGAAAAGGTATTGCCCGGAAGAGGGTGGTCCAAATGTATCCATAGAGTAAGATGTTTAAAAATGTACCTTGTTGCACCCTAACATTGCCTATGTTTAAAATCTTAATATATGATTGGTCTAGAATGGTGTTTCTTTAACTTTTTTTTTCGAGTCTTGTCACCTTTTAAAAGTATGCAAAATCTCAAGGCACCAGAGTCTACAATATAAAAATGTGTGGCCCCTTCAAAATCCATACTAGACCTTTATCTGAGATAGGGTTCTGGTATAGATTTTGCAAAAACACAAGAAAAGTTGGGTTCCTCCATTCACATCAGAGTTTCCCCCTTCACATTACATGCCTATTCCTTTCACATAAGCGCCCCCACAACATGGTTCCCCCTTTACATTAGGAGCCCCCTCTACATCAGAGCCCTCAGTCTCCCCATCATACTGGGAGTAGCAGCTGCAACAGCAGAGCGCAGGGGATGGAGCAGGCCTGGATGGAGGCGAACAGCCATACTTTTCTGAATTGATCTCACTCTCTCTGGGTTAGTGTGATTCATTGCCATGGTGCTGACAGGCCAGCCTGCACCATGGAAAGACATGACGCTGTGTGAAAATTCCGAGGCACCCCTGAGGAAGCCACAAGGCACCCTGGTTCAGAAATGCTGGTCTAGAACATGGAGAATTATACATCTTTTGTTAGGCCTGCTTTTAACCTTCATCTGAACCCTAACACAATGCTTACGGCTTGTTCTGCCACACCGGCTCAACGCCGGTCACTGCTAGGCTCATAGAAAACAGTTGTTTTTAATGTGCTCTATTCGCACCACAATGTGGGTGTGGTGTGCGCTGCAGTGGGCTGTGGTAAAAGTGGACATACAATATTTTTCTACAGTGTACTGGATGCTACTGAAAGTCACCGCACCACAGCACATTGTAAAGTGCTCCCGTGCGGAGACATAAATGGCGTGTACACTTTGTAGCTTACAAATAAAGTTAAGAAAAAAGTAAACAGTTCCTTGCATTGTAACAACACAAGGTGCTGTGTCTCATCGCTGCCACCTAGTGGACACTAACTCCATGGTAAAATGCCGTAAATTACCGTTCAGCTAGTGTGACTGAGCCCTTATTTTTGCTTTAACATTTAACTCTAAGCCCTCATTCACACAAGTAACAGCCGGCATGTACAGATCTGTATCGGGCAGCTCCCGGGAAGCACAGGTGCTGCGTGCCATTTGTACACAGCAGCCTGTCATTCTCTATGGGAGTACACGGCCGTACACCGCCCTACACTCACCCAATCCGTGCACGCAGCACAGATCTGAACGGGCCGGCTGTTACTCGTGTGAATGGGGGCTAAAAGTCAACCATAAACTGGAACCTTAAACTTTAACTACCACTTAACCCAAAATGTTTTACCCCAAAACCTTTAAAATAGAATTAACGCTAAAATTGTGTCCTATCGAGATCTCCCTTAACGTCCTATCCTATAACAACAGGAAGTGAGGGGAAATCCCTCTAAAGTGTGGAGAAATACCTGATTCTAACCATGTTCTGGAGGAAACGCAAGCCATGCCACTCTGCCTGCCAGCTCCCACATGACACAATGAGATGTTATAGCCTCAGGCTGCCTCATTATAGAGACGGCACTGATATTAAATGACATGAAATGATCATGGTGCATTAAATCCCTTTTATGTAGTGAGTGCTGCCTTCTGTCTGCCCATCACTTTCATCAACTTCCTGGATTCCCAGTGTGCTTTGCGTCTCTTTCCCTGCTACTTGATGTGACCCAATCTCCATTTCTCAAGACTGCATATCCCATCATGCATTGCTTCCAGCAAGCAATGATGATGTTACATTGTTCAGACGCTGAGTTGTAATTCAGACAGCAGGCTCTGTGAGAGTCGTGACACAAGCAGGGGTTTATTTACCGTGAAGCAAACAGGGCGTTTGCCTAGGGCAGCACTTTCCTGGAGGTCGGTAAAAAATGACACCCCCAAACTACAAACATATGACAGCATGTTTTTAAAAGCTCTGTCACACATACAGCCTGCCCGTGGAGAGGGGGGAGTCCAGTAATGTGCGGGTAGCTGCCGGGCACAGAGGCGACGCTGCAGTGAGGGAAGAGGCCACTCTGTGTTCGGAGGCAGTGGCGTAGTGAGGGGAGGCACGTGCCCCTGGACACCGATCTGAAGGGGCGCCGTGCTATAGGCGTGCACATGGGGTGTGCACCTGAGCACGACGCCTAAACCCATTGCTGGCTTTGTGAGGCATGTACGGGTCATTCAAAGACGAGCATGGGACATGCACATCAAGGGATGCCGGGCATAGCCTGTTTGATAAAACATCGGTGATGGTGTCACTGGAATCATTGAGCTCTGTTTCAGAGGAGCGCAGCCAGCAGTAGCAGCTGTGGTTGGCTGGATCAGAGCTCAATGTTTTTAGTGATGCCGATGTTTTATTAAACAGGACATCCCCGACATCCCTTCAGATGTGCATGTGCCCTGCCTGGCCCTGGATGATTCGTACGTGCCTCAGTGTGAACTCTGCAGGAGGCGGGTGTCTTTCCAGTGACCGGGATCAGAAGGCTGCACGGAGACAGAGCGAGCAATCGGGTAGCAGGGGCTGGGGAGGGCTTGTATTCTCTGTGAGTGTGCTTCTGTTTTTAGTCCTAAGTCCACGCATAGCAAATCAATGCCTGGGGTCTGGTCAGAAAAAAATAGTGCTTGCAGCATTTTTTCTGACTGGACCGGATTGCAGGCATTGATTTGCCTTGCATTTCCGTGTGGCCGATCGCGTGCGGCCGGAGGGCGTGGCTGCGTTGACATTCACTTCAACACACCGCCACACCCCCCTCCCACCGCACAACAAACTGAGCCGGCCGCAATGCGATCCAGTGCGTTCTGGCCACAATAGCGCCAGAACGCACTGAGGATGGTGTGAACGAGGCCTTAGGGCAGGTTCACACAACAAACAGTGCGTTCCAGAGTGGTCAGGCTCTGGAACGCACTGTATTGCACTCCGGTCGGTTGCCTGCACTCAGGGGCGATCACCCGAACATGTGGCTGTGTTTTCCGGTCCAGTGCAATCTGCAAAAATGCTGCACTAATTTTGCAGATTGCACTGAACCGGAACACAGGCACTAATGTGCCACGTGTACAGGTGAGGGCGATTGCAATACCGGTGGGGGGCATGACTATGGTGACATTAATTTCAATGCACTGCCACGCCCCCTCCCGCACCTGAACGCAGATAATGCCTGAATCAAGGAATGCAATGTTTTAGGGCGGTGTTTAGGGTTTGTTCACTCGAGTTACAGTACAGTGCGTTCCAGTGCCGTTAGCAGCTGGAACGCACTGTATCTCATGGTAAACCCCCCCCCTGCATTCTGGGCTGGGAGGGGCCGTGGAAATGCGGAAACCACAATGCCTGCATTCCAGTCCATTGCAATCGGAAAAAATAGAGCATGCAGCATTTTTCCTATCACACTGGACCAGAACGCAGGAATTGGGGTTTTGTGCTGCGTTTTGGTGCAGGCGAATGCACTGCATGCGTGGGGACATGGCTGGCGTGCCATTGACTTCAGAACGCAGGAGGGAGGCAGATTGTTGGTAGATCTCATTGGGCTGCTCATTTGAAAAGTAGATCTCAATACAAAAAATTGTGGGCACCCCTGGAGTAAGGCATCCCAGCCTCATGTGGTCCTTTTAACCGGATTCCCGCTGCTACATTATTGGACTGAATATGTAACAAATTCTGAGAGAAAACAAAGAAACTCCAGGAATCCCAGAACTTCTGATTCGGGTGAAATCGTACCATATATCAGTACAAATAGCGGATGGAGCATACGCATGGGTGCTCTGACATTTCTGGCACCTCACGATGCAAGGTTGGACGAACTTTCTGTTTGGTTTTTCCATGTAGAAAAACCACCTCTAATCTATGAATTGCTCTCCACCTCTAATCTATGAATTGCAATACAATAACGAACAGTGATCATTCATGTTTCACAGTGTACGGTGTTACAGGAAAATTGCTATACCGCAATGACTCTTTGATGCGCAAAATTCAGTAAAGTGTTTCTAAGATATTTGGTGCGTCCACCGTTGGATGTTACAATTTGCTGGGCTTGTTACATTGAAGAAAGTTTCAAAACACATATGATTAACAGAGTTGTTTTATCAATCCAATAATTCATTTTTATCAGTATCGAACCGTTCCCATTAACTCTTTGATCCCAGGATCGGGACTGTTCTCACACACCATCATATATGAGATCACAGGCTGGGTTTCTAAGTATTTTTGGAGGGGGGGGGGGG
>NW_017306294.1:840902-844224 GCF_000935625.1 Nanorana parkeri | reverse complement strand
ATTAGTGGGTATTTATTGTAATGTATTTTTCTGGTGGTAGTTGTGCATACACAGTATTACTTAGAAATAAATATTTTTGCACTAAGTATTATGTCATGTTTATTTTGCCATAAGAAGTTGTCTGTGGATGTCTTACATATGGGAACCTTTCTCTATACCCCTTTCTAGTTCAGATATAGACACCAGAAACCTTGTTGGGCAAATTACACTGTAAATTATTTGTATTTAGATTGGATAATAAGAGTCTCGATAGGTTCCCTCTCTTCATTAAACAAGAGTAGCAGTGACTGGTCTGTATTACAGGAAGCTCCTGCACAGAGGCAAAGTTTCACACTGGACTACTGCACAGATCTGGAAGAAATACACAAAGCACAGCAAAATTCACGTAAGAATACAACTGGCTCTTGTTTTAGACCATATTTATTTAGCCTGGAGTTCAGCTTGTGGAAGGTGTTTGGGAAGTCATCAGACCACATATAATTTTAAATTGTGCTACAGGAAATGGGAACAAACAGTGTCTTGTATTCTTAGCTGTTTCGGAAGTATAACAGATCATGCAGGGTACCTTTTCTATTCATGCTAAAAAGTCATTAAAAAAACAGAGCACCGCCTCCATGGGTAAAAAACGTTTATTAAATAAATAAAAACAGGTATATATACTCACAACAGTAGAGTTCCTGAACGCCTTAATTAGCCACACTGTCGGTCAAGGGAAGTATTCCGCCCCGCTGCAAGCCTGGTTTACGCGTTTCAGGGGCACGCCACCCTTCTTAGAACCTCAGGTTTATTGCCTGCAGAGGGGCGGCAATAAGTTCCAGTTGAGTTCCAGCGGCATCACCATGATTGTAGACTCTATATCATTGTAGAGTGTAGTGTCACATTGCTGTGCTGGACAGAGATCATACATAATGCCATTAGAAGGGCACTCCTCTGCATTAGCCTTGGACCTCTAGGTGATGCACCAGTGCTTGTATGCAGGGCCGGATTTACTCTCCCTGCTGCCCCAAGGCCAGGTTCCGCAATGCGCAACTGCATGTTCCGGGCGTCAGGGGATTCCATACCGCTGCCGCCCCTCTGCTCCCTGACGCCCCGAGGCCAGGCCTCAGTGGCCTTGTGGGGAATCTGGCCCTGCCTGTACGACTAATGCAAAGATGCCCTGAGACCCTTCTGGTACGACAAGTGGTCCGACTCAGTACTGAACAGAGTATTCTATTATTCTGATCAATAGGAGATTCCTTTATTACAAACTGGGAAGCCAAAAGAAGAGCAAAAATACAGAAATAAAAGTCAGAATTTTTCTTTAATATTTCCATGCAACCCAATTAGCTGATTTGGCAGCAAACCCAGTTTTGTTCTCATTTTCTTTTCTCCAGCTTTAAAAAAAACTGCAACAGTGCCTGGTTAATTTTCTGCACAGTGTGGATGGGCTAGGTCCTAGGATCTACATAGAATAGTATATGTTATAACCACTAGAGGTCAGTCTTGTTCTGTGTATACTTGTAATCAAACGTTCCATTCTGTTACCGCTCAGGAGTCAAATGAGTTTATGGGGTTAAGACACAATAACTGCAGGGCTATTTTATCATGACGTCGATTATATACTTATACTAGAGTAGGGTATACACATTTAGAATTTCGTATGAAAGACGTTGTTTTCAGAATGTTCATTCCAATATCTATCAATTGCTATGGTGCAATCGACAGACGAAAACAACAATGTTCTCGAAAATGTTTGAAGGAGCATGTTGGAAAATTTTCCCGATCGAAGGAATTTCTAACAGTGAATGTGTTTTTTCTTCGAAAAAACTCCATTCATTCCAAAATAGACTGTTTCATGAAAATGGAAATATAACGGAATTTCAAACAACAATCGGTAAGTTTCTGATGCCAGTATCGAACGTTCCAATTGGATTTTTCAGTATGAACGTTTTTGGATAAATCTACCGATGTATACCGTACTTAATAGCAGCAGGACAGGGGGTCAGCCAGTAGACTTCTAAGTAATGACGCTTAGATTGTGAGGATGTGTAGTGTTGTAAGACATCAAAATAAGACTCCTTGTTCACAGTAGAATAAAAATCTTTTAGATTCAACTGGATCTTAAAGCAAACCAGTGCTAAACATAGGTGAACACATATAAAAGATGATCTGTTGGTGGTAGCTGACATCAAAAGCTCATATCCTTTTCAGTGGATGTCTGGAAATATTTCCTGAAGCACAGGCCCTGTAGAATAAAATGGTGGCAGTTATTATTATTATAATACAGCACCAACAGTTTGTGCAGCGCTTTACAATCTAAGGAAGACATTACAATCACAATACAATTCAAGACAAGATGGTAAGGCGGGTCCTGCCCGTGAGGGCTTACAATCTAAAAGATTGCACATTTTTATGTCACATAATATTAGCACAAAACACAATTTAATACCTTTTTTTTGCAAAATATAAAAGATGAGGTTATGCTGATCAAAGAGATACCCAACATACCCCAACTTACAAATTGTGAATAATCTATATATGACGCTTTAAAAGCCAGTACAGGTCATCAGTTTAGAGTTAAAGGAGAACTATGAGGTGAGTGCTTTTCACTCACCTCAGAGTTCTAGCCCACCTGTGACAATGAGACTGTCACAGGTCGGCTCAGTAGATCGAGAAGTGAGCGAACACATACCGGCGTTCGCTCACCTCGTGATCCTGTCACAGCTCTCTGCCGTGACAGGGGAGGGCCTGGATCCCCCCCCCCCCGCTCCGATCTGCCAGCGCTGACGGGCGGATCGGACGGGGAGGGGGCGGGTACAGCTGGCTCTGCCTCTAGATAGGCAGAGCCAGCTGTCACTCACACAGCTGGGCGGATCCAGACATAATTGTTGGGATCCGCTTCAGCTGCGGCGTCTCAGTATACCGCGAGCTGTAACTTGCGGTGTACTGAGCTTAGGGTGACGAGAGGACGCTAGTTTGTGTCCTCCCGTTACCCTAAGGAGAACTATGGGGAAAAACCTTAACACCATAGTTCTCCTTTAACCGTGAATATTGGCCCTAGAATTATTGCTCCCCCTCACAATTCCCCTATGTGATTGCACATTTGAGGTGACAGGTACTCTTTAAGATGACGTTAGGAGTCTATTAAATCCCTAATGTCAGCTATGCACTTCACAGATTGTGCTTGATCACCTTTTTCCCTGGCTTCTCTAGCATGGTAATGACAGCTGAGAAGCCGGAAGTGATCAGAGTTGCTTCCAGCTTCATTCAGCAGGGAGGAGATCAGAGAATGGATGTTCCCAGGTCTCTCTACCTGCTAACTGCCAACACCTGCGATGCTGGT
>NW_017306294.1:796229-840866 GCF_000935625.1 Nanorana parkeri | reverse complement strand
CGGGGGCACTGTTTACTGGTCCCTGGAAGCGATTTGGCGGCTTTTGATCCACCAGAACTGCAGCCAACAGCCGGCTTTACACAGGAAAATAGGCTTCTGGTGGCTAGTGTGTTTACAGAGACCCACAGCCAGCATCGTAAGACATATGGCACTGGCAGCAAAAGAGTCAAGCTATTTATTAGATGCTGTAAAGCATCCAATAATGTGCTTTGCAACACATAGTCCATCACCTTCTCCTCCCATGACCCTCAAGGAGAATTCATTATCACCTATAAGACTGTTGTTTGGTGCACAGATGCATCAGAAAAGACGCACAACACACTCGTTTTGCAAGCGACAACTTTTCTGCCACTCGCAAATGCCTCATCAAATTCACTTGCTGCCCGTTCACGCCAGTGTACACGTGTTATGGTGCGTATAACATGCACATGCGCTGGTGTGCATTGTACACCTGCAATACATAAATTGTAACAACACATCACAGTGCTCGTTCACATAACTGTGTGAACTGGTGTGGGTTGTGTAGGGGTGGTGCAATGTGTTACAACACATCACACTGTTTATTTTTATTTAAACTTTATTGAAGTGACACAAAATGACACTTCATTTAACAAAGTGCATTACGGTATTATTATTATACAGGATTTATATAGCGCCAACAGTTTGCGCAGCTCTTTACAATATAAGGAATACATTACAATCACAATACAAATCAAGACAAGATGGTAAGGAGGGCCCTGCCCGTGAGAGCTTACAATCTAAAAGATTAGAATGCGGTAGAATTTGGTGAGGTGCGTTGTGCTGTAAAAAAATGCATAAATGCTGCATTTCTATGCAACACATATCAATGCAGTGTTATGGTGTGAACGGGATACAAAGAAGACAATTGTTTTCTATTTGCATTTGTGTTGAGCCTGCGTTGTACATGGTGTGAATAAGCCCAACTAACTAAAAACCATTTATTTAATGCTTTGATGACAGTGCGTTGCACCACGGTGCCGTGTGTTGTAATGTGTTGTTGTGGATTGTGTTGTACAAAAAGCAGGCATGCGGCATTTTTATGTAACACACATCAACACGCTGGTATGATGTGAACAGGGCACATAGAGGACAGTGGTTTTCTCAGTGTCCTTGCTGATCAACACAACTCAACGTACCTGGTGTCAACGAGCCCATTGGTTTATGGCTGCAGAGGTTATTACAAAATAGTTTGAAATGTAAAAAAAAGGTCATATTTTTACCATGATCATATTTTTACCTATCATCATCTTTTTTATAATAATACTGCTGTGGTGTAGGGGGCTTTCTATAATACAAATAATAACAAAAGAGGGCTTTCTATGTGTTTTGAGTTTAAATTCACATATGTGGGAAGAATAACATATGACTCTGTCTATCAGGATCATAGGTTTCTTCCCAGGAACGTCTGTGCGCATCTTTGAAAAGCCTTCCTGACTTCTCTCTGCAGCCTTTTCTCCTGATATCACAGTGATATTTCACTGCTGCTTATCACAGCATATTATCATAAATCAGCCACTCAAACAGGCTGTAACTTTTCTCCAGCAGTGGTAAAATATAACCATGCAGAGCCGCCATTAGGAATCATGGGGCCTCAAACAGCCTACCTCCCCTCCCCGTTTATATACATGTGCATGCCCTATAAGCACGTGTTCATTCAAATCAGAACCAGGGGTGGCAGGGTTTTTACATTTTTATTTGTTTTATTTTGTTTTGTCACTTTTTTTTATTTTTCACTTAACTTTTGGTGTTACAAATGGACTAACATGTGACAGCATTTGGAGATGACAGGTTCTCCTTATGGAGAAATCAGGGGTCTATTAGACTCCTGATGTCTCCCCTGCCCTCGAATACAGATGATCAAGCACAGGATTGTTCTTGGTTGTCTGTTTACCTGGCACTTCAGCTGGTTTCTGAAAGCTCTGAAGCAGGAAGCACTGAGAGTACAGTACCTCCTGTCTCATTCATCACAGAGCAGATCAGTGAACGGACATTCCTTGATCTGCTCCCACACTCCATCCTGACACCATTTGTCATGACCCTGAACCCCCCAGAGGAGCTAGGGACCTATCTTCACATTCTTTTAGCATGGCACCACAGTGAAATGTACAGTAGATGCTGATGGATCCGCACTGGCAGTGCATTACAGAGCACAATCTGTACATTGTTGTATACTGCCTTTAAAGAAATGCTTTAGTTCTGTTATCATTAGTTGGAAGACAATTCTACATGTATGGGCCGTAATAATGTCCGTACGGTAACGCACCACAATGGAGGGGCAGATGTGAAGGGGCCCTTATGCAAATTCTTCACAAGTGTTCATAAGACCTAATGTACTAAAATGTGAAGTAAGCAATTTTGGGCCTTACTAGTGTCAAGTAAGATGGAGTGGCCCAGTGTTCATTTCAGACATCCCAGCAATTCAAGTTCTGTTTTTTTCACATTTCCGTGCATGATTTACCTCATTTTCCACTATAGTTAAGCTGGAAAAGGATCATTTTATGGCACCTCAACTCCCTCATTCTACTTCGAATTATTGTAATTAGACTCTAGAGACATTCTATTTATTATATTGTATTTAATAATCAGCATATAAAGTACAATAATACAGCAGTTCATTATAATCACAGATCAGCTTTACTTATTATAATTACATAGTAGCGCTAAACTGACTTATTCACCTCACTCACTCTACATAGAATATTGTGTTTAGATTTTAGAGTTATTCTCTTTTTTATATTGTATTTAATAATCAGCATATAAAATGCAATGATAGGCAGCTTTACTTGTTATGATCACATAGCAGTGCTAAAACTGACTTATTCACCTTTCTTATTCTACTTAGAACTATTGGGGGGAATTTATCAAAACTGAAGCAGAAGAATCTGGAGCAGTTGCCCATGGCAACCAATCAGCTTCTCTTTTCAGTTTGCTCAGGTAAGATTTGAAAATGAGACAGAGAAGCTAATTGGCTGCAGTGCAAATCTGCTCCAGTTTTGATAAATTCCCCCCATTGTGTTTAGACTTTAGACCTATTCTCATTATTTTTTTGTATTTAATAATCAGTATATAAAGTGCAATGATAGGCAGCAGCCCATGATAATCACAGATCAGCTTTACTTATTCTGAATACATAGCAGTGCTAAAACTGATTTATGTACCTCCTTCTTTCTATTTAGAATTATTGTGTTCAGAGTTTAGCTATTCTATTTATTATATTGTATATAATAATCAGCATATGATGTGCAATAATAGGCAGCAGACCATTATAATCACAGATCCGCTTTACTTATTATGATTACATAGCAGTGCTAAAACTGACTTATTCACCTCCTTCTTTCTACTTGGAATGATTGTTTTTAGATTTTAGACATTCTATTTATTATATTGTATATAATAATCAGCATATCAAGTGCAATGATAGGCAGCAGGCCATTATAATCACATATCAGCTTTACTTAATATGATTACATACAGTAGTAGTGCTAACATTGACTTATAATTGGGTGCTATGGGCCTTTTTTACTTCAACAGGCCAATCTAATGAATCAGTGCAAACCAATGTGACCAAAGTGTATTAACTCAGCAAACAGTCTGATATCAGTGTACAGAATGCAGATCATTCATAAAAGAAAGTATGCGGATCATTAATGAACGGTTGCTTGTATGCCACCATTTCACTCTGCGTTGCTTTGTGAAATACATTTGGTAGTGTGGTTTTTTTTCTGCTGTCCTTCTGTAAGCATGCTATATGCTGTATTACATCAATCAACTAAAATCTGACAAAATAGACTATCAACGTTTCTCTTTTATTTTTAAATACAAACATTAATAGCTTGTTCCACAAAGCATGCATTCAATACATCTATATGCTAATTTATTCTTATTTACTTTTAACTGCCCGTCTAGTTTTTTCCTCTATCTTGCGAAGGAGGAACAAAATGAAATTACCGAACCCATGTTGGTCTATGAAGAATCGTATGTAAATGTGTCCGTTTACATTAGATTACCCCCGTTGGGGCACGATCAGGTCTGGCGCAACAGAACTCTGATCAGTTTGTTTATCTGGACCTGGCCGGAGTCAGGGGGTAATCGAATATAAACAGACGTCTGTTCATTTAGAGTCGGCTGCACATAGACTAACATTGGGCTTCCGATAAGGTCCGCCTAAAAAACTCAAAGGCAGACCTGATCGGAAACCCTGTGTCAAAAGGCTCTGAGTCCTAGAGATCATTAGAATGAGAGAATTCCACCAGATCTTTATGTTTAGGTTTTGAGCGGTGATCCCTTTCCCTAGTTTGGTGTTTACTGCTGTCTGGGACCTCTGGAGGGAGATCTTCCCCCACCCTAGGCATAGCTATTACAGATAGACATCAGCTTTTCTGCCAGACTGCTTTTATCGGCACCCATGTACAGTTGTGTGAAAAAGTGTTAGCCCCCTTCCTGGTTTTTCATAGTTTTGCACGTTTGTCACACTTTAATGTTTCAGATCATCAAACACATTTAAATATTAGTCAAAGATAACACAAGTAAACACAACATGCAGTTTTTAAAGGAAGGTTTTTTTTATTAAGGGAAAACAAAATCCAAACCCACATGGCCCTGTGTGAAAAAGTGTTTGCCCCCACTGTTAAAACATAACTTAACTCTAGTTTATCACACCTAAGTTCAATTTCTCTAGCCACACCCGGGCCTGATTACTGCCACACCTGTTCGCAATCAAGAAATCACTTAAATAAGACTTGACTGACAACGTGAAGTAGACCAAAAGATCCTCAAAAGCTACACATCATGCCGAGATCCAAATGAATCCAGGAACAAATGAGAAAGAAAGTCATTGAGATCTATCAATCTGGAAAGGGTTATAAAGCCATTTCTAAAGCTTTGGGACTCCACAAATGGCGAAAACATGGAACAGTGGTGAACCTTCCCAGGAGTGGGCGGCCAAGCAAAATTACCCCAAGAGCGCAGCGACGACTCATCCAAGAGGTCACAAAAGACCCCACAACAACATCCAAAGAACTGCAGGCCTCACTTGCCTCAGTTCATGTCAGTGTTCATGATCACACCATAAGAAAGAGACTGGGCAAAAATGGCCTGCATGGCAGAGTTCCAAGACGCAAACTGCTTCTGAGCAAAACGAACATAAAAGCTCGTCTCTGTTTTGCCAGAAAACATCTTGATGATCCCCAAGACTTTTGGGAAAATACTCTATGGACTGACGAGACAAAAGTTGAACTTTTTGGAAGGTGTTTGTCCCATTACATCTGGCGTAAGAGTAACACCGCATTTCAGAAAAATAACATCATACCAACAGTAAAACATGGTGGTGGTAGTGTGATGGTCTGGGGCTGTTTTGCTGCTTCAGGACCTGGAAGACTTGCTGTGATAAATGGAACCATGAATTCTGCTGTCTACCAAAAAATCCTGAAGGATAATGTGCGGCCATCTGTACGTGACCTCAAGCTGAAGCGAACTTGGGTTCTGCAGCAGGACAATGATCCAAAACACACCAGCAAGTCCACCTCTGAATGGCTGAAGAAAAACAGAATGAAGACTTTGGAGTGGCCTAGTCAAAGTCCTGACCTGAATCCTATTGAGATGCTGTGTCATGACCTTAAGAAGGCGGTTCATGCTCGAAAAGTTATCGCAAACGCTTGATTGCAGTTCTTGCTGCTAAGGGTGGCCCAACCAGTTATTAGGTTTAGGGTGCAAACACTTTTTCACACAGGGCCATGTGGGTTTGGATTTTGTTTTCCCTTAATAATAAAAACCTTCCTTTAAAAACTGCATGTTGTGTTTACTTGTGTTATCTTTGACAAATATTTAAATTTGTGTGATGATCTGAAACATTAAAGTGTGACAAACGTGTAAAACAATGAAAAATCAGGAAGTGGGCCAACACATTTTCACACAACTGTATATCTATTAAAAAATTCCACTAAAGGGCTGCTCAGTATTCTCCCATGAAATATATGAATCACTTATTTGGCATGGTGACAAGAAAGGGATTGTTGCTGTAAGTAAGAGTACCCATAACAACCAATTCTATATCCCCTGACAGTAGGTTTAAAATAAAAGGGAAGAATATCATTTAAATATAATTTGATGCTGTTGGTAACACAGGCAGGTAGATAACTGCACTACAGGGATTGCACTCATGCTTTTTGCAGTTAGTAAAGTCTCACTCTCCAATAGTAATATCTGCTGATAATTACAACCTAAAGTGAACCTGCTGGGCACTTTAACCACGTGCTGACCCGGGTGTTATACCCCCTTCCTGTCCAGGCCATTTTTCAGTATTCAGCGCTGCGGTATTTTGACTGACATTTATTCCATCATGCAACGCTGTACTGAAATTAATTTTATAGCATTTTTTGGGGACAGATAGAGCTTTCTTTTGGTGGTATTTAATCACAACTGGGGTTTCATTCTTAACTATATATTGAAAAAAGTTCTGAAAATTTTGGGGAAAAAAACTGTTTTCCCTACGTTATAGTATGAAACATTTATTATTTTCCATTTTTTTGGTAAAATATAAAAGGGCCATGACGGGTAAACAGACACCAAGCATGTCAAGCTTTAAAATTGCGTGTGTCTGCGCAATCGCAAAAAACTACCATGCCTAAAATTGGCCAAAGGTGACACTTTAAAAGCTTTTACTGCTCATCAATGTAGTGTTATCAGTGATTAATGGCCCTAAAATTATTGCTCCCACTCTGATGTTCGCGGTGTGTTTTTGCACACGCAGGCGCAACCGACGTGTATTTACGTTTATATGTGCATGCACGTGGGGGCGGGGGACTTTTAGGGGGTGTTTTTTCATATTTTTTAATATGAGACTTTATTTTTTATTTTTACACTTAACTTTATTACTATCAAATAGTAACAAGTCTCCTATGTGATAGCCAATATACAATGACAGGTCCTCTTTATGGAGACATCAGGGGTCTCTAAGGCCCCTAATGTCACCTTGGGACCCCAAAGAAGCTGATGAAGCAGAGATCTGCTTCACCAGCTTCTTCTCTGACAATAGCAGCCAGAGAAACGACAGCTAAAGGTGGAAGTGATGTAATACACATCATTGGGAAAAAGCTGATCTCTCCTACCTCATCACTGGAAACAGCCGCTGTGCCGGTCCCGCGCACGCAGGGGCGACAGCAGAGCCCGGGATAACCGGCAGCGGTGTTGGAGGGGGAACAGGGTGGCAGCAAAAGGGGGCTGTGGCAGCGAAGGGAAGCTTTTTAGTGTCATACAAGTGATCGGCCAGCTGTAGAACCCGCCGAATGCTTGTATATGACAGTCGGTATCGGTACCAGCACGCAAGCAGAAACAAAATGATGTACAGGCACGCTGGGAAGAGTCCACCATCCGCCCGTGTTTTCACAATGGGCGGATGGCAAGTGGTTAAACCTCTATAGCTAACAAAAACACACTATAAGAAGGTGGTCTTATAGTGGGAGTGGGAACCAAAAACCCTCCAGTGAACCAGTATGAAGCACAGTAGTCTTTTAAAACAAAATGAATCTGCATGTCTGACCTCCATCACAAATACCTAAAATAAGGGGTTTCTCTTCCATTTCAGGATAGAGCAGAGCCACGCAAAGCATTCCTTTTTGCCCCGTGCCAACTTTACATCCAGAACTGCTGGTTTATAGCACAGATGCAGCATACAGTAATTTATTCCAAACTGCATATTGCTGATTTAGAAATTTGCACGGTTCTACCCACTAACCTAACATTAAAAATAATCCCCTTTTTTGGATCTGTGTTGGAAGAGGCACCTTGTCACCTGTAGGGTGAGTGGTGTCATTTCCGATCATGAACTATAGGCACCTTTCATGCCTTCTCTTAGGCAGGATGTTTAATTTTAATGTTTAAAATGACAGGTTCACATTAACGTGTCAGATATTGCTTAGGAGACATGTCTCTTTATAAAAAAGCTTAATTGCTAAGTAAACAATTCAGTAACCATTCGCAGATCGTCTTGCATGCTAGTGAAAGTCTTATTTTATTATAAAGAAAAAGGATTTCACCACACCTCTGATTATAAAAAAAAGCAGCTCACAATTTAGCCACTGCAGATGGCTACTGCTCACTGCTTTGCAGTCCACACAGTGTTTCTTATACCGCTACGGCTCTGAAAATGACTGCGAAGAAGGATCCATCTCATAAAGGGGTCAATAGACCCCAGAAGCGGGTGAGTACATCAGCTCCCTATAACTTATTCATGGACCTCTGGACTGCAATGCGTTTACTTAGGTGGGGGGGAAGTCAAAGGCCCGTTTGATAAAGATGATGTAATGAGACACAAATAGCTCTTTCTGTGTCCTATTGGTTAAAATTAAGATGAACACGTCACGTGCTTAGGCTTATAATGACATGGCTGTACTGGGTTAATCCTCCTTCGTATTATTAACTGCTTCATAGCTGAAATTTACCATCACGTAAAGATTATATGCTATACTTCTCGGAATGCTAATTTGCCATTTTCATTTTTCCATTTTAAGAGTCAGGGTTTTCATTTTCTTTTCTTGATTCAGCAATGCATTTTTCTTTCACAATGTAGATTGATGTGAATGTATTTAAAATATGCAGCGTAATTTAGAAAGATATAGTAAAAGATAGCTTGCATTGAAATGGGTTCTTGAAATATACACGTGCATCTTATATGCCCTTTAATTAAGGATATGAAAGTCCCCCATCTTACATTCTACATGACAGTAGACAATGAGTTTAGTAAGCTGTATTCATTATTTTATGATAATTCTTTAATAAAATGTTCAATTCATACATACATAGTATTACAGAAACACATAAAAATTGTATAAGTGTAGAATATTTTTTCACATTATACAACCCCAAATCCCAAAAAGTTGGAACGCTGTGTAAAATCTTCATAAAAACAGAATGCAATGTTTTATAAATCTCATAAACCCAAATTTTATTCACAATAGAAAATAGAAAACATATCAAATGTTTAAATTGAGAACATTTTCCATTTTAGGAACAAAATAATGTCATTTTGAAATTGATGGCAGGAACACCTCTCAAAAAAGTTGGGACAGGGCAACAAAAAGCTGGCGAAGGAACAAAGCTCGGAACTAATCTCAAAAATGTTTTGCCAGAAAAGCTGAAGCAAAGGACAGCTCCACCAAACGTGCATGAAAGGATGCAGGATCCCTATACCAAGGAGATAAAACGTTATAATTTTTCTCCTGTGTGTAGCCGGACAGAGACGACTTACGAGTATAATAAAAAGAGAGATCCCACTCTTCTTCTGTAGATGCTTACCTAAGTCTCTGTGCCACAACTCGACAAAACCAGGCAGGTCCCACAGGACGAGCTGTGACGGCCGCACGGCGCCCTTGTTGCCATGGCGCCCTGTGCGGCCGCACGGCTCGCACACCCCTAAGGCCGGCCCTGGGCCAACGGTTACCCCGGAAGAAAGAAGCTTATAAAAAAAAGAGACCATGTGACGGGGGAGATCAGATTGCACACACAACCGCTCAAATGCCAAAGGAGATCTGGTAATAGAACCCAGAGTTCGAAAAGATTCTTCAAAAGCAGATAGTTGTGCCAACAACAGCCAATTGCCTGTACTAGGGTATTTAAACTGTTCTGTAGCAGTGTCCACAAAATATCTAGCACCAGGCCATCAGGAGTAATTGTAACCCCCCCAGAGTCACAACTCGGATACCCACAGGTAGGGATGTGTTGACAAATAACAGTGTCATGGGGCAGGGGGAAGAGGATAAACCATAGCAAAGAAAAGACCGCCGCCAAACCCTCAGAGAGGCTCAAGTCAGGAGCGAAAGGCAAGCATATTGCACTGACAAGTAATGCAGCCACGGGACAGAGTGGAAATCTAACGCAGAAACAGATTGTTCCACAGCTTGCAACCTCTTCTCCGACGACCTAACATACCATGGATTTATTCGGGACAGAAAAACTGCCTTATGATATAATTCAAAATCAGGCAAACCAACACCACCCAGAGATTTACATCTACAAAGGGTACGATAGCCGAGGCGCGAAAGGCCACAGCCCCATATGGCTCGGATACAAGAGGAGCGCAACATCAGAAAAAAGTGCTTGGGTGCTTTAATAGGAATTGTTTGAAAGAGATGAAGCAGCCTAGGAAGAATGTCTATTTTAAGGGCATGCAAATTACCAAGCCACGAAATGCGAAGAAGTGGCCAGCCCTCTAGGTCTTTACAAAACAAATTCAACAACGGAATATAGTTACAAGTCTATAAATTTGATAATTTGGCAGGGATAAAAACCCCAAGATATGGAATACATCAATTGGGATTTCAACTGGAAGGTAAAGTTAGGCTGAAGAGCAGCTAGATCTGCGGCAGCTAGCGTAATATTTAGGGCCTTGGTTTTCTGGACATTCAATTTAAAGTTACTCAATTCACTAAAACGGGCAAACTCTACAAACAGAGACGGTAAGCTAACATGTGGCTGACAAATATAGAGAAGCAAACCTTATATCGTTCCAAACCTACTCGAATACAATGGATAGAGCTATTTTGGCGAATAGCTTGAGCCATTTTTAACATTTGATATGTTTTCTATTTTCCATTGTGAATAAAATTTGGTTTTATGAGATTTGTAAATAATTGCATTCTGTTTTTATGTAGATTTTACACACCATCGCAACTTTTATGGAATTGGGGTTGTACAATATTTCTCATGAATCTTTATTTTATCTCGTGAGTTATTTTACCTCCACTTGAAATGGCTCCTTTCTTTATCTTCCTCAACGAAAGACCTCAGATACCATATAACCCACATTTACTGCAAAGTCCCTGGAGATAAGGGAAGATCTCTGAGTGGCAGAAAAAATACTAATGGGCTCCAATATTGAATGGAACTAAACAGCCATCATCCCAGCAGGTATCTTTTGCTCCTCTGCTCAGTAACCAGAAAAGACAGGTTAGCAGAGAAAATATATTTCTATTCTAGCAACAAAGGCAACTGGGTAACCTGAATTGAATAGGACCGCACACCATAGTTTCCTAAAATAGATGGCACTAACTGACAGCAATGACTTGGGCAGGTAACAAATAAATGTATGACAGCATATTCCTACCCTGACCTTCTGCAATGTATAACTAGTACTGGTAGGAAGGAGAAGAAGGGTTCCCTTGTTTCTGGTAGTGGTAAGGCTCCTCATACATTGTCTATAAGTTGCCATGTCAAAACCCCTACTTTGTACCTCCTGCCTCTACCTTTATTATTGGTCCTGCAGGCAACAGAGATTTTGTGACTCTAATAGGATTGGCCACTGTGTGCAGAAACAGCAGATGATGATGATGGTGATGATGTTCTCTGTGTTTTAGGCTAGGAAACAAACTAACAACAGGAAGTATGAAGGTCTTGGTGTTTTGGCCACTGTTCTATTTGTACAGGATGGTGTGATGGCATTTCATATGCTGTATATAAGTTGAAGATCCCAAACGTGCACCAGGAACTTATCCTATGCTACATATGTTTAACACAGCAATGGATGGGTCATCTGGCAATTTGGAAGAAAATTGCCAGAGTGGAGGTGCTGCACTATGCTACTGAACTTCTCCAGATGTCCACTGCTGGAGCTTGTCCTCTCTGGCATCTTGAAAGTAGCAGACTAAAAGAGTATCCCTGCTCCCAGAGCTAAACCACATCCTACATTTTATTGACTTTGAGGTGGATTTATCACAACTGGAGCAGACAAAATCTGGAGCAGCTGTGCATGGCAACCAATCAGCATTCACCTTTCATTTCAAAGCTTAACTGAACAGACTGAAGAGAGAAGCTGATTGGTTGCCATAGGCAATTTCTCTAGATTTTGTGTGCTCCAGTTTTGATAAATTCTCCCTTTTGTCTTTTGTGTGGTACATTGTCACAGAACACTATCATCACTCTCTTCCTCCTCTTCTTTTACTCGTCACACTAAAGTGCTTTCCAAATGCTATCCACTGCAATATCATCATCACCAACTCATTCGAAATAATAATTGTAATTCGTATGTGTATTAAAAGTTGTCCTGTCAGGAATATCAGACCTCGCGATTACCAGGAACAGAGAATTGTGTACTTGTCGTTTGTAAAGTTTATTCAATATGTATTGGGCAGGATGCCAAGATAACATTCTGCCCAATACTTATTGATTAAACTTTACTTGACAAGTACATGAATCTCTGTTCTTGGTAATCGCTAGGTCTGGTATTCCTGCCAGGAGAGTTTCTGGTGAACCCGAAGTGATCCAAAGACGGGCTGAATCTTCAGCTGACTGGTGACCCAGGTGTGGAGCGACAAAAATCGTTCTGAACAGGTGCCACGGTTAGCATTACTTACCTTTTGTTCATTTCCATCACTGTCTTTCTACACCTATTCCGGTCATCTGGAATTAGTACGTTCGTTAAGGATCTGTGTCGCTTGTCATCTAACACTTTGTGTGAAAGACCAACAGTGTGGTTAATCTCTCATTCTGTGTGTGTGTGTGTGTGTGTGTGTGTGTGTGCACATCCTGTCTATTGCAGGGTGTGATTTGAATGACGTGGATCTGACTGAGTACTCCTTTAGGACCCGGGAGCATCATACAAGGAGACCAGTTGACCTCTGTTTGAGGCTCAGTCAAGATGCTTCCTACTCCCTCTGGAGTAAGATGCACCTGCAGGCTGAGCCATCCAGAAAGATCTTGTTGTGAGTGTACTATCCTTCACTGTAAAGTACTAACAGAAATTGTGATTTTAAGTTGATTTAATTGTAATAATTTACCTCATCATCGTTGCTGTAGGTATAGTAGGAGTAGTTTATCTGCTCTGTGTGGTTTGCAAGATTGTAGTCCTCTATAACCGGTGCCATTCTGCATTGATTGCTATATAATTTTACACTTTCCATTTCACTATATTGCACACCACTTTTTTTTTTCTTCCACTGCTCCAAGCTTGCTGCTATGATGGACTACAATCTCAATACAAACTCTTAGTCCATCACAGGAGCCATTTTTTTTAATCACGATTAACCGGTTAATTGAACTCAATATTCGGCTAAATAATCGATTTTGAAAATAATCGTTAGCTGCAGCTCTAGATAAATGGTCACCCTACACCAGGGATCCCCCACTAACCCCCAGGGAGCCTCCAATGGCCACCACAGAGCCCCCCACTAACTCCCAGGGAGCCCCCCACTGGCCACAGTGGAGCCCCCACTACCCCCCTGGGAGCTACCACAGAGCCACCACTAATTATAAGGAAGCCCCCACTGACCAGCAGAGATCACGCACTGACCAGCACAGATCCCGGACTGACCAGCAGAGAGCCCGCACTGACCACCTGACAGTCGGCATTGGCCACCTGAGAGCCTAATTAGGGAGCCACCTCTGCTGCACCCACACGCACCCGTGAAACTCTCTGGACCCCTGGTGAGAGCCCGCACAACCCTCCAGAGACCCTGGAGACATCGGGCGATGAACCCAGAGCAACAGAGTATGTAGCTTCATATTATTCTGCATTGCTGTGTAATGTATTGCTGTTGACCCTGCGCCTGTAAGAGAAGGCCATTAAGGGGAGCAGGGGAGGGACCTGTTCAACCAGTCGTGACCAGAGATTAGCTACCTCTGGGGGGCAGGCCTAAGGAGAGGTTGTGTGGATCAATAGAAAAGAGCCCTAAGTCTGTCATTATGGGTAACAATATATCACCTAAAAGAAAATCAAATCGGGGGGAACCCGGTCATTTGACCCATAAGGAAGAGATGATAGACAAGTATGGAAATTTGGTGATCTGGTATATGAGCAACTGGGATAAGTGAACTGGGAGTAAATACTCCAGAAGAGGTACTTTTAAACCTAAAGCTTGGGAGGACCTCTGGGAGAATCACCGTGACACGATGACTCGGCCAAATGAAAGAAATGCCTGGGCCTCATGGGCTCTGGAGGCCTGGCAGCGATATTCAGATGTTCATGTGTTTACTTTAAACACAGAGAAAACCAAGAACATGAAACTTAGATCAGGTGAGGCATTAAAACCAGAGAAAGATTGCAATGATGATGAGAGTGAACAGGAAGAAGACAAATAATTGGAAATGGGTTCCTATGATGCTGCCCGTTCATTAATGGAAGAATATTTAAATTCAGTGTCAAATCAGGGTGCTGCAGCTGCCAACCAGAGAAGAGAGTCGCAGCATTCTAAGAAACCAGATGAATTACAGCAGAGAATGGGGAAGGAGATAGACGATTTTGGTAGAGATACAAATAGAGTACTTGGAGATGTGGAAAGGTCACTGTCCTTCTTGGCAAATCAATTTGAGAAAACTACTTCAGCCTCCATGAAGGATCAAGCTCCTGCTTATAATTATCCCTCCTCAAGTAATGAAGCGGCTTTTGTGCCCACATCACCATCCCCTATGCTTGTTCAGATGCCCCAAGGGGGTTATTATAATAGATTTAAACAGGCTGTGGAGGCTGCTGGTGGGGGGCAGGGGTAAAGGGGGTAGGCCTAAGGAGAGGTTGTGTGCATCAATAGAAAAGAACACTAAGTCTGTCATTATGAGTAACAATATATCAGCTGATGCTGTCCTAACCCTAATATTAATACTTAGTTTTATCACTGGACTGAAAGGAAAGATCAGGGAGAAATTAATGACAGCAAAACCAGATTGAGAAGGCAAGCCTCTGTCGTCTCTGCTGTCACTTGCCCCTGTTATTGAAAGAAACATAGCAGGCTGTGAAGGACAGAAACCACAAAAAGGGTATGTGATTCAACAGTAAGAAAGAAAAAACAACAGGCCGAGAAAGGAAATAGTCTGTTTCAATTGTGGTAAGAAAGGTCATATAAGGAGAATTTGGCGAGCACCAGTGCCAAATAAGCAACAGCAATCAAAAGGGGAAATTTGGAAACAGTGTTACATTAAAATAACCACTCTCAATGAAAGAGGAACACAGAGAGGGTCTGATAGAAACATATGGGCGCAAGAATTCAGATAACAGTAATATAGGATATGTGTAAGGCAATTATCTATGTTTGAATATAGAGTGAATGAGTTTCCAGCCAGCTAGTGTCCGGGTTGTTTGAACTATGCAAAGAGTTGTTAAATATTGTGGCATTCATATGATCTAAGTTAAGAATGTGATGATGCTATTTGGTTTTTGTGTCAGTCGAATACTTAACAAGAACTAACAAAGTATCAGCTTGTTTATATTTTGATCCAGGATTATATAGAAAATGTTCATGCTTCTGTAATTCTGGTAGCTAAACTTACAAATTAGTGAGATACCCTGAAGTTTATTATTTGGGTAACTGTTGGATTTCAATTGTGACATCTATGCAAGTTCATTTGCACATTTGAATTTGGGGAACTTTATAAGGTAAAATTAATTGTTTGAAAGTTTTGCATACTCTAGAGCTTGGAATTTTTTTATAGTGTATTCTTGTGAATTATAAAGTGATATTTGTCATGTTAGAGAAGTTGAGCATTCTTCACTGTATATTTCCTCATATTTTAAAGCTGTGCCTAAGACACTGCAGATTATTTCACTGTCCTGTATGCTCTCTTAGTGAGTGTGAATTGAAATATGGGAAGTGGAGATGTAACCACAATTTAGGAAGTAAGGATATGTGTATACTGATATACAGTAAATACTGTATATTTGAAATCACTACTTTTTATTACATGAATAACAGGTTATTGTTTTTCTAGAAAAAGATAATTCCAAGGATATTTCAATCTAATCAATGTGGTGATGTATAATTCCTAAGAACAAATGTTAGTGTATTATAAACATATTAAATTCCTAATTCAACCGTGGTGAATAAATGATAATCTTTCTCTGTAAGAGAGGAACATAGAAAATAAATGTGGTATTAATAATATGAGCGCATTAGAATTTGGGACCAACAAAAGTGCACTTATAAATTAACCATATAGGCCTAAAAGTTTAAAGAAATTATTTTGTATGAGTAATTCTTATTGATGACTATTTGTGATGTATCTAATCACTGGTTTATTTATAGAAGAGGAGCATGGTGATGTCCCAGTGAGACCACTAAATTGTATTTGTTTTCTTTGGATTGTACTAAAATTGAATTAATGTTCTTGTCTGATTATTTTCTGATGATGGGTCTGTTCTTTCCATAGGAAGCTAACTTGATGTATTGTTATGTACAAAAATTACAATGAGAGCTCAGTAAGTTGCATGCCCAAGTTTTGTCTATTTCAGATCTCAATTCTGATGTTGAATCACACTCCTTGCAATCTGGAAACTGCATGGTGAATAAAAGGTTTCAAATGAAAGGATTGGAACCAAGATGTGATGGTCCCTTTCAAGTGTTTCTAACCATGCCTACCTTGGTAAAATTAAAAGAGAAAAACTCTCGAGTACATGTTTCACATGGTAAAAAAGTTTATCAAGTATATTTTTCCTACTTCCATGTCTAGTATACACCCGTCTTAATTGGCAAGGATCAGGATAAGTAGGTGAAGTTCATGAGATTCTTTGAAGTAACCCAGGCAAAGAAAGAAGTATAATATAAGCTTTAGATACTAACTTATAATCTACAGGAAGTATTAATATGACAGACAAAATCTCCACTTTGTCACAAACTAGTAAACCAATTGATACTGCGGTGATGGTTCCAAAGAAGAGTTTAAGGAAAATAATTTGGATAGTAAGACACTCTTATATTTTCTAGGTTTGCCAGAGAGCTTTAATTAGAGGTTGCACTAAAAATTTCAGGTTTTCTTGGAAAAGTTCAAATATTTTGGAGTGGTAGGCGGGGAATGCACAGAAGAAAAAACTATCTAATAGTTTACTCATTATCCATTTAAGGGATAATGATGTTGGGAAAGTTAAAACTTCTGGCCTGTTTAATCAAATGAAATCCAGTTTTACTAAGATTTGCAGTCCCCCCTCTACTAGTCTTGTCTTCTCGGAAATAATACCCTGTTTATTATGGGTGTCAAACTGGGACCTTGTTTAAAATAAGAAAATAAGTCAATCACCACATGTGTAAGTTTATGCCCCAAGTTGATGGTTCTTATCACAAGAAGTTGGAGGAACCTAACACAGACATATTCTGAAAAGCTTTTTGAGTGACATGGGTAATATTATAGTAAATGATGATTTACAAATGATTTTGCAAGATAGTGGCTTCGCTGGATGTCACCACTCCCTCTGTAGAAATAACTAGGAAGCAGGTGAAGATACAAAATGTTTTGAGAGCAAATATGCATATAAAGCCTGAGTATAACAAGAGTAAGACAATAGTATACGTGAACCCCATCTTCCACATTATGAGAATGATACACAGGGGGATAGCTCAGAGAGTCTGTCCAGTAAAATAATAGAATAGCATGTTTGGATGGCTTAATAATGCAAGATTGTTTTGTTTACCTATAGGCTTAATTGGCCTGTATATTTTCTTTATTCACTCACAAACTCTGGAAATTACTAATGGTGTTGTAATTTCACATCAGCAAAATCATGTACCATGGAGCCCATCAGACAGAGTAGATTGGGAATAAAACCTGAAAGATGAAGCCCATCACAAATCCATGGAGTTGAGTGCAAACAAGGAAAAATGACTCCCTCAATATGCCCTATATTTCCACAGTTGGGCCCTAGTTCATGCTACATCAGGTACAAATCCTAAGGGTGATATCCTGAATCATATCACACACCTAGAGCTCCCTATAGTAACAAATTCAGATTTTGATGGAATGGGATTAGGAGTTTTTTTGTAATGCTCTATATCAAAGATAGTTACTTTGTTTGAAGAAAAAGATTGTGTTACAATTAAATTGTTGTCTCACACTTCAAATCACATGGTATGACAAAGCAAATACACTCCTTGCTTTCACATACATTAATATCTTAGTATTGAGAGTAAGGACTGATGTTAAAGAAAAATGATTTGAAGTAATGGAGTCAATGGCAGGAATGTCCCTACACGCCTTTGTCTGGAAAATCATGAGCAGAAGGTCAGTACTTTGTTGATATGGCCTATTGGTCTTCATATCAGTTTTCGGTTTTCAAGATAACAAATTAATGGAAGTGGAATGTCTTGTACAATGGTGACTGCAAATTAACAAGACCCTTATGAATATGATTTGGATATGGATTTAAATTTAGATGGGCCTTTTGTATGGCCATTCTATAATGTGATTGATGAAGGGTGTTGGATGTTCATGCAGTTGACACGATTTAACGTTAGAGACCTAATCCTAAGTGTACCCAATTAGACTACTGACCCCAAGCAGGGGTATACATGGGAGAGACAATGCCAAATTTGTGTCACAGTGGTGGGAGAACCTACTGAGAAGAATAGTTTTGTCCTAGCTAAAGTTTCACCTGATTCTTGTAAGGTGCCTGTAGTGAAGGCTGCAGATTTGGTTGTTCCTCAACTGTCTTCTCATTGGACTATACTATTTGAAACTGAATTGATATTGTATACGTGGAAGATAACCTTATCTGATTTCAGAGTTGACAGTTGGGACAGGAGGTGTGCAGCCTTTGTGAAAAATAAAATTTATATGTTAAAATCTTGGTTAGAATCAGGACAATCCTATTGGAGACCAAGAAGGGAAGCACATCATAGATCCAGAAGAGACAACATAGACACAGCACTAGGAGCTGGGAGCATGACATTAGGTACACTTAACACTATGGATCAAAGGGACTTGTTTGATGGATGCTGAAGAATTTACTTCACTTTATTTAAAATATTTGGTGCTTGTATTAGGCTTGATATAAAACCAGATACACCTATACGTTTACAGAAGATTCCGCTGGGATTTGGGGCAGAGCTAAAAGCTTGGCTAGTGGACTTTGGCCAGCAGGATGAGATTCTAAAGATATTGAGAGATAGTGAAAAACTAGCAAACCCTTTGTCTAACCCATGATCGTAATAAACTAATTGAAGTCACCCATGCAATAGAGCAAGATGCTAAGCTCTCATGGTGGGAGAGTTTATTTTGATCTAGCCCTAAAGCTACTGTCCTCTTGAATATTCTATTGTACCCTATTGTGGTGTTGATTGTGGTCTCACTTTTTCTTTCTATGTTCCAGATAGTTTTATGCATTAAGTTGGAAAATTAGCTGCTAGAACTAAGAAGATGCATTACTCTGTCAAGTATATGTTATTAAGAGGAAACCGTAGTTCAGCAGCCACTCCCTGATGAGCTAGTTCTCTTCACATGTGATTCCAGATAAACACCCCCTTTGAATCAAGAATCAGTGAAAGGGGTGGCTTCTGAGGCCCTATGAGGCTCTAGAACTCCTATCTAATCCAACTTTTGAGATTGGACGTGGACCTGGAGGCTTATAATTATACTTTGGTATCTAGCTTACGTTTATGAGCTTTGCAATCATGTTTTATTTTCAATAGTTTGTTATTTTGAATATTATTTGTAATCAAAGTAAGCCCAGCTGGGGTGGTTGACTGTCAAGTCTGATAATTGTCTATGAAAGAGAAGGAAAAGAAAGGATACTAAAATTTTCCTTTTTTATTTTTGTACTCACGCACGCCACCTGGAGAGACACCTGATCCATACTTCTGAACCACCACCTGAAGAACATCAACTTCAATCGCCTATGCAGATGCAAACACAACAATATGGCTTCCCTAATCCAGACTATCTACAAGAATGTCTTGAGTGGTACAACATCAAGACCTTCCATATTATTTAATTGGACAACATCGATGCCACGCTCCTCACAGGTTGAGAGAGTGTATGAGCGATAAGGGAACATTACATCTTGTGGAAGTGAGTACCTGTGGACTTACCTTCATCTTACTTGTACACATGCTCTGCTGGACGATTCCGTCAATATGTACAAGAACTGATAAAGGACTAGGTGGAGGGGGGGAGTTTGGAGTGGGCTTTTCCTGATTTATTAGTTCACATAAGGAACTACAGGAGGAAATTAGGTGGAAAAGTTGGTTAGGCTAAGAATCCATTTTGTATTTGTGTTTAAAAACTCAATTTTGCTCTAAAAGACAGAAAAGAATTTGAACTTGTGACACTCTAAAAAAAGCTCTGGCACTCAACTTCAACTCTTCCTCTTTTTAGTGCACAGGTTTGACTGAGACTTCCTCTGTCAGCAATACCTCTGTAACATGACCTGTTGGTAAAATAATCAATATATTCTTTAAATGGCATGGTTTTAGAAACTAGATGGGTTTAGTTCTGCAACAAAGACCACCGTATCAGACATAGTTCCTTAAAATGAACATTCCAGTCTAAACTAGATTTATGCTAAAACTAGTACTAAATGACATCAAATTTTGGAGTGACTTTGTGGTTTTGGACAGTTAACTATCTCATTGCTGTGACAAATTAAATTTTTTTGGGGGATAAATTATATTTCCGTGCCTACCCAGTGTGGGATATCACTGGGATGTGTCTCATTAATTATGCTAATTTTGCTTTGCTTTAAAAACTCATGTAACCTATTCTGATGTTGTAGAATGTAATCATGACATCCTGCCAAATACGTATTGATTAAACGTTACTTATGACAAGCACACAAATCTCTGTTTATGGAAATCGCAAGGTCTGGTATTTCTACCAGGACAAAGTACACATTGATGCTCTTTTCCTTTCTTTCCTTCTCTTCTCTTGCCACATGTTCCACAGCTACCGTCATTATCAAAGTTACCCGCACAATTGTTGTTTACATTGCAGTTCCCTGCAGTCTTTCATTGCAAACCCCTTTTATGTTTTACCTCCTCATCACATTGTAAATATTGGGAGTTTTTATACATCTGTGCTATAATGAGCTGTCACTTTAACACCTGGGCCTTTGTATGTTACATGGTCTGTAAAAGGAGCAAATTATTGTTTTGCTGTTGCTGAAACGTACTAGCGTTCTAGAGTTCATACTGATTAATCATTGTTGTGTTGTTACAGTGTATTTAAATCCTATTATTAAACTTATTTTATTTGCTCCCTTTCGGTATTTTTAATACACCAATGGAAGCATCTGTTTTATAAGTGTGTGACAAAAACCTGTTGATCTTGACAGAAATTTAGAGCTACCCTGTGTCCTCTGCATACTTCCTGAGTTATCTCAAAGAGCTTCCTAGTTCTTATGTTGGACTACAGAATGATTTGCCTTTATGTTCTAGAGATCTGACAGTAGGAGCGGTTAAGTCATTTACCAAAAGACACTGAGCAGAGTTGACTACACCCAGGCCACAAAAATGCTGTGTGTTGTCAATCTACAACAGGGCTTGAGAACTTGAGTGCACTTTTCTCAGATCAACGGGTATTTGATGCACCATCTTTAACCACTTGAAGACCAGGGTGTTAAACCCCCTTCCTGACCAGGCCATTTTTCAGGGAAAAAACACAGGGAAGTGTGCAAGTGTTGCAGAGATGTGCTGTATATGTGTTTTTTTTTAGCATAATTACAAAAAAAATATGTTCTTTTATAGCATAATTACCAGGTATTATTTAACCACTTGCTGACCGGGGTGTTTACACCGCCTTCCTGTCCAGGCCATTTTTAAGTATTCAGCGCTGTGATACTTTGACTGACATTTATTCCGTCATGCAAGGCGGGGTCACGTCGGGTAAATAGACACCAAACATGTCAAAAACAATTGCGCGCGCCCGCAAAATCGCAAAAAAACACCACAGCCAAAATTTGCCACAGGTGATGTTTTAAAAGATGTTACCGCTCATCAGTTTAGTGTTATCAGTGATTGATGGCCCGAGAATTATTGATCTCATTGCGATGTTCGTGGTGATATGTAACACGTGCATCATAATTGGAGCAATCGTCGTTTTTGCGTGTAGGCGCATATAACGCATTTATGCGCATCTATGTGGGGTTGGGGGACTTTAAAAAAAATTGTGGTTTTTTTTTGTTTGTTTTGTGTGTGTACATTTTTATTTATTTTGTGAGCAATTTTTTTTTTCTTTTCTTTTTTTTTTTACACTAAACTTTATTGTTAGCACATAGGGTGCTAAGAAGTCTCCTATGTGATAAAAAATTACAGTGACAGGTCCCCTTTATGGAGACATCAGGGGTCTCTAAGACCCCTAATGTCACCTAGGGACCCCCAGAGAAGCTGATGAAGCACAGATCTGCTGCATGAGCTACTCTCCGGTTTCTGTACCGGAGAGTGACAGAGGAAAGCGGAAGTGATGTAATATACATCACTTCCTGCATTCAGAGACCGGGAGGTGTGCGGAGGTAGATCATGAACTGTTCTCCCTCTGTTCTCAGTGCACAGAGCCACATCGCCCTGAATCGATGGACGCCCGGGAACGCGGGGACGGCGATGGGGGGGTGCACCCTCACTTGCATCATTCGAGCGATCGGACGTCTATACAGACGCCAGACCGATTGTATGTAAACGGCCATCGCTGGCCGTTTAAAATACTGCTGGTTTCCCGCTCGTGGGCGCCAGCGGTCACGAAGGACGTCTAAAGACGCCCACCCGCATCCAGGAGACTCCCATCCGGCCGTCTTTCAACGTTCGGCGGACGGGAGGTGGTTAAAAAAAGAACTCCGGTCAGCATGTAAAAACCTAAATTCCCCACTCCCCCACCCTTTAGTAGGTTAGTAAGGTTCTAATGCTCATTTAGTATATGATAATTGTTTTTTTTTGTAAAAATCTGTCAGGAGTTCAGCTTTAGTGAAAAAATCAGATTTAAAAAATATAAAAAACAATGCCTGGAATTACTATAGCATGCTAGGACTTTTATTAGATTTTAGTGAACGGGTTTACTCCTATTTTAAAAGTTAGCTTGAACAGGCCTGAAAAGTGCCTAAGGTAACATTGGTGATAAAATGCAGGCTGGCTACACCCCCCAGCCCCCCACTGCTTCAGGAGGCGAAAAGTGTAGGGTTGCCACTGCCTGTGTCCCTGTGGAGCCCCTTTTACTAGGGATGTCCTGATACCATTTTTTCAAGACCAAGTACTAGTACTTTCCCTCAGGTACTTGCAATTATACAGCAGTGCAGAATGGCAACCGGCTATAGAGGACTACAAATCTCAGCAATCCATGATTATTCAGCAATGGAGTATGGCAACCAGCAATAGAGGACAACAGATCCCATTAGGGCTGCAAATTTCAACAGGGCTGTGTTTGGGTCTCACCTGGGCTGCGTGCAGATCTCACCAGGGTTGCATGTGGGTGCCATGCTCTCCAGGACTCTGTGGATGGGTGCAGATCTCACCAGGGCTCGTGCTGGGCTCCAGGGCTGTATTGCGGTGTGGAGCTGTCCACTGCTGTGCTTGTCTCCACAGAGAAGGAGGAGATGTGGGGCCAGACCGGTGCTGTCAAAGACAGCTACGGCGAGGTCCCCAGCAGGCTACCTGAAGTCCCCAGCAAGCACCGGACCTCAGGCAGGAGAACTTGTTTAAAAATTTAAAGGGCTGATTTTTAGTATCGGGGCATTTTTACGAGTACAAGTACTCATGAAAATGCCCGGTATCAGCACCGATACTAATATCGGTATTGGGACATCCCTACTTTTCACCCTAGGCAAGCTGTACATAATGCCCTGAGTTAACCCAAACTTAACATTAGGCATGCTGCACACTACTAAGTGAGATACATTTTCCTCTTAGACATGTGCCCCCAAAACAGGTGCCCAGTGAGAGATTTACCCTCAACTTCTAGATCTGGTGACAAATGTAAAAATGTTGAACTTCCCATCAGTTGTGGTCTCCTGACCACAGTCAGCAGGACAGGTTCAGAGGGGGAATCTCCCAGTGGGACCACAGACAGCAATAAAACTTTAACAAAGGTTCTCCTCACCATCAATCCGCAACGTAAAAAGATATCTTTGAAAGTCAGGGGTAAAATTTCACCTACAGTCTCACACTTGCTACCTTGTTTTCCAGGTTTAAACATTCTCTCATTCTACATAATAGCATCATAAACTCCATTTCGACTACAGCTTTAGTTCTCCAACTGACATTTATCAGTACATGTTTGCATTTCATGGTAAATGTGAGGCTACATAGAACAGTTTTTTTTCTTTTATGTAAAACAAAACGTACATGAGTTTTATGGTGTTTATTCAAAACTGAACTATAGGCAGATATAAAAGACACAACTAATGCAGCTCTGTGTTCTTAAACACATCATTAATTGTATTTTTTAAATGTAACCATTGTAAGCACCTAAATTATACTTGATATCAGCCTACTGCAATCACCATTACAGCAGATCTCAAACTGGCAGGGGGAGAAGCAGCACAAATAGGCAATCAGTTGTGCCACTGTGCTCATTTGCTAAGAGGGGATATGCTGATAAGTAAAGGTGCACCGAAATGAAAATTTCAGAACCGAAATGAAACCAAAATTTTAAAAAATGTCAGGCCGAAACCAAAACCGAAAATGTTTTTTATTTTAACTTTTTCAAATGTTTTAAATATTTTATTTATTTTTTATAAACTTTTTAATTTTTTAATATTTATTTTAATTTATTTAATTTTTTATTTAAAAAAATTACTTTTAGGGGCTTTGGGGAAGTATTAGGGGTCTAAACAGACCCCTGATATTTCCCTTTTAAAATAGAAAAAGAGATTGAGAACACAGAGTCCTCAATCTCTCTTTCTGCAGCCCCTGTTATAAATGCTCTATACTGAGTGTTCCTGTTCATTCATAACATGAGGACAGAGTATGTTTACTATATCCACAATCATGAATAAACAGGAGGTGATGTAGATCACTTCCCATCCATTCATAATAGAGGCTATAATAACCATACCATGCCCTCAATCATTTACTGATCGCTGAGTGTTTGCACTCATCTTCTTCATGACACGCTGTCACAGGAGGCTGAGCAAGAGGAGCTAAGCCTGTTGTGACAGCGCTGGCTGTCTCCGCCCACACATCGCTCTGCCGATCTGTGATAGGAGGCTGAGCGGTGTGGGAGGAGAGACGCCGGCCGCTCACTGCGCTCTCCTCCCGCAGCGCTTGGCCACCTGTTACAGTTTCTCTCCTCCTCGCTGAGACACAGAGCAGTGCCCAGCAGGGAGGAGAAAAGGAATGGATGCACCGCTGTATTGGCCAGAAAGTTGCACTTTCAGCATTATGCCAAAAGTGCCCTTTTCGGGCGACATGTTTCGGCGGCCGATATATCGGTGCATCCCTACTGATGAGTGGAGAGAGCAGAGTGAAAGAGAGATAATCTCATCAGTGTGCCGCCTCTACTTCACTGACCAGCCACAGGCTAGGGGAGGGACTTGACCTGTAATTGTTACTTAACAGCAGCAAAGAAAAATCAGGTCTCCTGCAAGAACATTATTCTTTCACAATTAATTCTAATATTAGGATCCAAAAATAGTTAGCACTAGAGTATGCATCTCTTTGCCCCCCCCCCCCCCCCCCCCCTACAAATACACGCACACCCCTACCTCAATGCTAGGGGATTTTAATATTATTTGAATACCTGAGATACTGGATGCCCATTCGGAGGCTAATGGGGTACTCTGAAAGATGAAAGGAGTTTGGTGCAGGCAGCACTAGGTGTCTGCTTTCAGGTTCCAGTGTTTCATTTGGTCAAAGGAGCGCAAGATTATTTCACATTAATGTTAATATCTGCTATTGTTATATCAAACTATTGTACCGTTTTATCTACGGTTTGTTGGGCTCCACAGATACTAAGTCGGCTATTTAGAAAAAGTGGTGGAAATATAAACCACTTTATAACTGAACTTAATTGGAAATTATAATCATAATGTAAATATCTGTTTGGATCTTAGCAAACTAAAAAATAAAAGACTATTCAAAAACATCCTGTATGCAATAAAAGAATAATGTAATAAAATGTGTGAGCAGGGGAGCTTGACCTGTTTGCGCACTATTGCTTACATACCCAGTATATACTGTAGAATATAATCTCCTGTGTAGTGGAGTTTATATGCTCCCTTACTTCTAGTTTCCATATCTATTTTTTATATTGTAAACTTGCACAGGCAGATCTCACTTCTATTGTACCTTCATTATGTGACATTTGCAGTTCTGCCTTCCTGCTCTACTTTATCTTTTTGTATCTGTGGAAATTGTCTACGTAACCTTTATTTTGTACAGAGCCACAGGTGAAATTGCTAGACATGTAACCCCGCAAAAAATTAGCTTCGTTTCGGATCGATTCGGATTTCTATTTCTTTCGTTTTTCAGATCCGAAATTCGATTCGGTTCGTTATTCGGATTTCGTCTTCCGTCTGAATATTCATTTCAGAAAGATCCACAACAGGAAGTCACATGACTGTGCCTGTAATGCAACTCCTAACAGCCAAAAATGAATCTGATTGGCCAGAGAACAGTCACGTGTGTGATTAAGTTTAATTTTAAATGAGATTCGGATAGATCCGAATTTTCGTTAAACAAACATTCGGATTTGTTTGCATTCAGACGTGTCCGAATCTGGAAATTCAGATGCATCCGAATGTCCAAATTTAATGAAATTTGTACTAATATCCATTCGGAACAAAACTAAATTTACATGCCTATACATTGTTATAACACAGACTATCATTGTTAACAGCAGTAGAAGTAATATCTCAAAAACACTTTATGGAGAACTGAGAGATGGAATGTGATTGTGGAAACATCTCTGCATTTGAAATGTGATGAGATGCTTTTTTGGGGGGTGAGTAGGGGCCAGTGTGAAATGTGAACTCGTGACACAAGGTATATAAAAATGTAAATCCGCATATACTCTATGCATTATAAATAAACCTTAACAGCAAAATATTTCAGTGAAATGTTGTCTGCAAGGATCATGTACTTACCCTGCGTAGCTCAGTGTACGGTACAACATTCAGCAATATGTTACAACACAGCTAACTATCACAAAATCTTTGCTGCTTCCTATTACTTACAAGTAAGCCAGCGTGAAGCAATTGGTTGTACAGGAAAGATATTAAATATCAATTATCTAGATCGGTGTGGTCTCTTTCACATTTATAGGTGTGAAATATGTTTCGTAGCTCTTTGACACAATATATGCATATTTATGTTGGGTGTAGGCTACTACTGGGTATAAGATATTACTGCTGGTTGACAGTTATCTCATTAGATTCACATTGATTTCAGTGAGCTGCAACGGAGATTACTGCCAATAAGTGGTTAAATCTCACAGCAGAGATTATATTGGCCGGGTAGCCCTACACCAACTGTTGGGTGAAGATCTATTTATTTTATTTTTTTAGTATTAGCTTTTATTTAAAAAAAAAAAGTTAGTTTGAGAGTAATGGTCTCTGATCTGTTGTAAATACATGTTTTTTTTAACCTTTTTCACGGTTATAAAGCATTAAAAATACGGATATGTGTGTAATTACAGATATGCATGTGTATTTGTCTAATCTTTTATTTACACAGTGCCATCTTTTTTAGCAACACTTTACAATAGTGTATACTGTAAGCATACATTATGTGCAAAAACCTGTACGGAAAGAAATCTGTAGGATACTACTGGTAATCAGCCTTTGACTGTTTTGGCTGTGAATCACTGGCATATGAAGTCAGAATGCCTTGTATAGATGTTGTGGCTCAAAGAATTACAAAGTACTGCATTCATTAACAATACAGAATGGTAATAATACAGGCCTTTAATGATATAGAATAGCGAAAAAGAGATAAAATGTAGGAGGGTGCTGCCCGCTGAAGATTGTAATCTAATAGGGAGCAAGTTATATTACATAATATGTGGCTTAGAGGTTAGAACTTCTTCCTTGCAGCACTAGAGTTCTTCGTTTGAATCCCAACAAGGACATTACCTGCATGGAGTTTACCAGGGCTTGCATGGGTTTCCTCCATCACTCCAAAGATATGCAGGTAGGATAATTAGCCCATGTATGTATGCATGTTATATAGGGACCTTAGACTGTAATCTTCTTCAGGGCAGGGACTCATGCAAATGTACAGTATGTAAAGCACTATGAAAATACCTGTAATAAATTATAATAGTCATAAACAGACTTTTAGTACTATTTCATACAATGAAAATAACTTGGATTGGCCTGAATAGAGACTTGACATCCATGTATAGTCCAGCAATCACCTGCTAATGTGTAGCACAGGGGTAGGAAACTTTGGCACTTAAGCTGTGGTCAAACTGCAAGTCCCATGGTGCCAACAGTTGGGGTGAAGAGGTTGCCTACCAATGGTGTAGCCTGTGGATAACATAAAAAGCACAGCAGTCAGTATACCTATGCTCTCCCTACTTTGTCTCAGGCCCTGCGCAAGAGCTGATCTTCTGACCCCTACATTTATTATTATGTCCATATAGCAAAAGAGAGCGGGCAAAAGTTGACTTTACGAAATATCCTCATTATTGTTGCCTATTTTTGTGACACTGACTTCTCTATAATGGCAGTTTAGGCCTATTTTTAATATGTCAGTAAGCAGGCTATCTTAGTTTCCCTTTAACTATAGTTTTGTCCTTATTCTTTGGTTACATTGTCAGACATGAGGCTTGCCAACCTGAGACCATGCGACTTATAAATGTTGCAGTAGGGGCTTAACATGAGATGGAGCTTGTGTTATTGTATCCTTCTGTGATAATGCCGGTTCTGGAGTATATTGTTACCTAGCTGTCTCTGCAGATGGATAAAGGATGCAGGTACAGTGAGACGTACTGGTATTATTACTGAACAATGCTTTGGTAATAAGCTGTTTGGAGGCTGTTCTGTCCTCACATTGCCTGACAGGGGGCCATAAGGGAAGGGGTGATATTGAGAAACACAGAAACTTTGGCTTCCAAGTGTATGGAATATGGGCATTTGAGGAGACCTTTTTATGTACATTATCCCAGACCATGGATTTGAAAGTACATAGAATGGATGCACCTGCCACTGGTACATTGTTGCATAGAGTGCTAATATTTGATATATTACATTTTAGGTTGAGCCAGTGATTAGTCATGACAAGATGTTGGCTGACATATTCAGCAAATTCTTTTCTATCATCCCACTGATTGTTAACTATCTGCAAAACCATCTAACAATAGCCAGTCAATAGCAAGTACCACTAAAACTAAAACTAAAAAAACTGTGAACCATGGTGTCTCATAATAATGGGGCTGAATTCTGAATTTGTGGGTTGCCTACATAAGCCAAGGTCTAGGGCTGCCAACATCTAAGAGCTGCAGACTGTCTCTTGTTTCAACATCTAATCAGCTTTCTTCCTTTTATTATTCTAGAGTGTACTTTATATTACTCTAGAGTGAACAAAACATTAAACAATTATTATTCATTACATTATTACATAAAACGTTCATTTTAATACTGAGGTGTAAAACAGAACATGCACTTAAGTGTTTGACTATAGGGAAGACACTAGTAGAATAAAAGTACCTTGTGGAAGGATAAATTGATATCCAACCAAGACCACACTAACAATGGAGAAATGGCCACATTCTCATCAAATGGATTTTCATCTATTGCAAGATTCTGAAGGTTATATTTTCAGATTTTGTTTTCAGACTCCTTTATATAATCCAACATGTGTTTTAGGTTTACCCCTCCCTTACAGGAAACCTGATGTCATTTAGAACCAAGGCAGCCTACATCACATGGTCTCTGGCTTGCAGGTGCTTTCTGGATATTTAACTGCAAGAAGTCTATTGTTTCCAGTGAGACAACACTTGTTTGGTTTGTAACTTGACATAGGCATAATAACTGTGTCAGCAATGCAATTAACTAGCAAATTAGCTCAGAGGAAAGTTGATCTCGTCATCAAATGTGTTTGGCATGCATATTGGATCCAAAGATCCTATGCCTTAAGACATTTCTTATGTGAGCCAGTAAGTATGCTTGTCAATTTTTCATTGATAAAAAGGTGTCAATTCTCCACTTCACTTCCCCAAAAGGAGTAAGCTGTCTTTTCCAGGTGTGTGCTATTGTTTGCTTAGCAGCTATGAGAATATAAATCACCAGCTTATGCTGTACTTTCGTTAACATTGTTTATTTTTTTTTAGTCGTTTTACTTTTAACTGCATATCTGCATATCTTCCCCACTCTAATGCTTGACAGAATATAGTGGCATATCCAGGGTATGACACATACGGCACATGCTCTGGGCACCACTTGAAGGGGAGGTACTGCTCCGTGGGTCAGCGATACTTTGCTGACCCTTGGATACAGCTGACCTTATATTTCTCCTCACCCCTTTTCCATACACATCTTCCGGCCCAGCTTTTAGCAACCTGGGAGACTCTGGCTGGCATGCCAACTTGCTAAGAGCTGAGCGGGGAGATGTGTAAGGGCATACACTTCTCCATGCCCAGCTCTTAGCAACCAGAGCAGGCGGGGAGATGTGTATGGAGGCGAGATGCCGGCCAGAGCATCCCAGGTTTGTAAGAGCCAGGCGGGGAGATGTTTAAGGGCCATACACATCTCCCCGCCCAGCTCTTAGCAACCTGGGACACTCTAACCAGCATCCCGTTATGTCACTGGTTGCCAGGAGCTAGGTGCCAGAGGTGCAATTTATCGTAAATAGGCCTCTGACTGTAGAACAACTGAGCCTCTTGAATATGTCTGTGTGGATTTGCATTGAACTCCAGCCGGTTGATTTCCCTTTTAGCTATGTTAATATACAATCAAGCTCACCTAATAAAGTCACCACTGAGTGTAGATTGTGAATGTTTTGAGGGAAAACTCATTTTAAAGGTCCCTATAAAAAGCATACATGCTCAGTTGAAAGTTTTTGTGTGTGGCTGGACAAATGGAGATTATCCCAATTACCGAGTTGGATATGGTGTTACTTTTTTTAAGCAGCAGCTTGGTGGATAAAACACATGGTTGCTGGATTTGCTGCAAACTATATACAAAATTCCTGTTGAGAACAATAAGAATAGTATTAAGTATATTAGTAAAGGCAGTTGGTTGTTATTGGTCTAGGTGCAGTCCTAAGCTGACTGAGCTAATATACACCTCTCCATCTGCTCATCAAACATGCTATTTGGCTATCAGTTTTAATATCAAGTTTTTTTATGTATGTTGTAAAATGAGTAAATCGTTGTTGTCTTTGATATCTAGTAGGTTTGAAAAGATTTGATGACTGCATTGTACTTTTTTTTCTGTGCAAAGAATGAACAGTGAGAACATTTTATGAAGGTGCCCTGCAGATCTTTGGCAGTACCTCCACCTAAGGGGATCCTCATAGAAGAAGTGATTGGTCCCTTGGGGAACCATAAAGAATCTACTGCACAAATAGCGTGGTGTAATAATCTGTAACATTACCAATGGCATACATCAGTGAACGTGCAGAGGATGCAATAGCAGTCTTATCAGTGATATACTATTATGTACTATTCTCCTTCACATTTTGGTAAACACTGTAAAATGCATGCTGGTCTCAACTGCTCAACCAATTTTATTATTGTCCTTGTGGACTCATTTACATTGTAGAAACACAAAAACTAGATGTAACTACCACCCTTATATTTTGTGTATGGTGAAATAAATATTGTTTCAGATTATAAAACACAGTTTGGTTTTAAATCATGAAGGTGATAGAATTAAAGCAAAGTCCACTCTTTAAAAAAATAAAAAAAATAAATGCAAATACATTACTAAAATAAAAATCTGCTTTAAGTATTAAACAACAGCAACCAGCAGGGAAAATAGCACAATTTAGGAAAGTTGGGGGGGCAGGATGGGGGGTGTCAATGTCACCATGTTTCAAGTTACACGCTGAATATGGGTGTAACATTAAACATGGTTTTTAAAGGCACACTTAGCCTTTAAAATGCTGAAACAAAATTGCAAAAACACTGATCTACTTTTGAAAATGCTAAGGGCCTGTTCACACGACGTCCGTTTTGTGTGCTGACCGGCTCCGTACGCTGCTGCACTCAAAATGCATTCCAATGTATCCCTATGTGTTTTATGGGCTCCAGTTCTCACGTGCGCAGTCCGTTCAGCTTACGACAGAAAAAATACTGCATGTCACATTTTGTCCGGTCCGGAAACGCACGAACGCGCACGAAATGCAACGAAAACGGAACGGAAACGCAATGCAGCTGAGGGGGAAAAAAAATTAAAAATTGTATTCTTGTATTCTTGCTTCACTTATTATGATGTCATCAACGTTGACAAAAAATTAACTGTCAGCATCCGGACCGAAAACGCATCAAAAACGCATCAAAAACGCACTGCATTAGCAGCTCCACGTCTGCTGATCAGCACCTGATCAGGACCTGATCTCATGTGAACAGCCCTCAAAGTTAAAGTGTATCTAACCCCAAGAATCAGTAACACATTATTTGTCCAAGGATGACAATGCTCACTCTATATACTCTATCCATGGAGGAGCAGCGTTATCCCCCTAGGATAGGTAATCTGTGAGGAATATAGATCACCTCCCCCTCTCTTCCATAGAGGGGTGTTCTTTAGTCCAAAGAGAGATCTGGGAACAATATTATTATTATTATTATACAGGATTTATATAGCGCCAACAGTTTGTGCAGCTTTTTACAATATAAGAAAGATATTACAATCCCAATACAATTCAAGACAAGATGGTAAGGAGGGCCCTGCCCCTGAGGGCTTACAATCTAAAAGATAACTGATAACAGTTGGCGGAGGCCACAGGAAGTTATTTCTGGCTGAATCAACAGTTATTTTTGTATTTATTTATTACGTCTGGCATAAATACCAGGGTCGAATCGTCCACATGTACGGCCAGGCCCTGGTGTCCTGGCACTTGGGGGGGCAGAAAGGAAGAAGAGGGCCTGGCCCCAGTTACTGCCGAGGTGCCGACATTGCCTCATGGGGCTGCAGCATGGAGCAGGCCAGCACTCTGCAGCTCCCTCCTGTGGTGGTTCATACCACCGTGTTCTACCCCGAGTGCCAGCTCACTCCATATACCTTGAGAGGGGGGCGGAAGGAGACTTGACTCTGCTTGCCCTCTAACATGATTACTATAATGGTGTTAGAGGGCAAGCAGAGAAAGACATAGGGTTTTCATTCCGAGTTGGGAGATATGATTATATATATGATTGACCAAAACGGAATAATAAAAGTTCATAGCTAGGCCTCGTTCAGACGAACGGCCCCTCTGAAAAGCGATCAGTAGTGGATTCCTTTTCGGAGGGTGGTAAAGCATCTGCTGCCTAGCATTTAGGAAGTGATACTGCCACCTCCTGAATGCTCTTTTTTTTTTTCATCCCAGTGGTGACTTTTTTTGTTGCAATACCACTCCACAACCGTGTGCCTATGCATTTGTCCTATTGATTGCAATGGATGTGTTTGGTGAACAGCACCGTCTACCAAACGTGGCATGATGTTTGAAGTTTGCCACAGCCACACCGTGTGTACAAGAATGAGCCACCCCTATATTAGGTGGGGGTCAGATGGTGGTAAAAATGTGGATAAACCGCCTATTTTTACTGCCCCTTGGTCACCCATGTGAACAAGGTCTTAGGGTTTACATACACTTGAATGTTTATTACTGGATATGTAGCTCCATGATCATGTAACATGTTGTGATATTTACAGTAGAGCAATATAAGGTGTGTGTGTGTGTGTGTATATATATATATATATCTTCTGGAGAGAGATTACATTTTCCTTTATTCCTATTATTTTCATATTGCCATTAGATGAGGACATGAAGTTTGATTCCCTTCAGCACAGGTGCCTTGTGAAAGGTGGTAATTGGTGCCTCCCTCCCTCAGGGCAGTGACACCTGTATGATGGAGGGAGCTGCTTTGGTGGAGAGCTCAGCCATGCCTGAGAGCAGATGTTGCATGAGAAGCAGCCTTTGGTGTGGGGTTGGTCCTTTGCATACACCTCTGAATCAGCACAACACCTGAGGGAGTTCATGCCTCCTGCACACAAGGATAAACACAGTCATGGAAATGATCTTGTTCTGAATGTATGGATGGCTGCATTTGTAAAGATTCAAATCTATCCCAAAGCACATGCTTATGGGGGAGGGGAGACACTTCCTTTTGCTTTAACCCCATCTGCGACAGTAATGTGTTCTATCCCACTCCCAAATAACCAGTTAAGAAGACTCAGGCTCCTGGTCTATGCAATAAACAAGTTACTGGGATGTGGGGGAGAGGAGAGAGCAAATGTATTTCTGAGCTTGTGCCAATATCAGAAACACATCACGGGAGATATTTGTTAATTATGATGCAAACAGTGTAACACAGGAGTAGTGATTTGTTTTAGACAGTATGAGCATTTATCACAGCCTGATTGATATTCCTCACAGGGTTAAGTGCTCTTTAGGGATGAAAATAAAAAAGTTATACAGTGAGTATAAATCTCGAATCTCAGAGCCGGCTGGCTGCTACCCCGGTCCCTGCTGCCTGTCTCGTCCTCAGCTCTAGTGATGGACTATCCTTCAGTGTCCTCACATCCAATATACTGTATAGGATGTGATGACTCCCACTGCAAGGGTTAAGAATAATTATGCCTGGAGTTCTTCTTTAATGTCAATGTCCAAATGACTAGATAACATAACATTAAAAAAAATCTTTTTTGTATTCGTTTTGGATAGAATGGGGAAAGGTTAGAACCTATGTCTGATTTTTATGACTGCCTAGGGCTGGCTTTGAGAGATTTATCCTGATTCCTATCTTGGTGACAGGACTCTCTAACAGCAACACAGACAGAAATAAAAAACTTTTTTAGTAGACTAGGGGAAGGCTAAAAGCCCTTTCAAATGTTTGTTTTTGTCGGTGTCCTGGTCCAGATTTTCCCTCATTTCCTGTCTGCAGGACAGGAAGAGAGGGTACATCTCCCTAACGGAGCCCCAAATAGCAGTACAAAACCATACAGGGATCTAATCCATCCCCACTCTATCCTATGCTAGAAAAAAACATTTTTGTCTTGAAATCACTTTAAATAATTAGTTAGTCTACCACAAAACTAACCATAACCACAGACATAAGAGAACAGCCTGGCTGTTAGCATAGAGCTGCCATCTTCTCTTCAAGTGAAACCTGAACACTCTAGCGCTGCGTGCAGCAATTTTTTGTTTTTGGAGCATATAGAGGAGAGAGGAAGGAGAGGCAGCCATGAGAAAGAGCAAGAAGAGACAGCCAGGGGAGGAAGTAAGGAGACTGCCTATAGAGGACTACAAGTCCCAGCAATACAAAATAATATGAAGCTACATACTTTGTGTTGTTCTGGTGTGGCATCCTGATGTCTCCAGGGTCTCAGGTGTCCTGTGCGGGCTCTTAGATGGGCTATACAGGCTCCCAGGTGGGCTGTGTGGACTCTCAGGTGGGCTATGTGCACTCTTAGGTGGGCTATGCGCACTGTCAGGTGGGCTATGCAGGCTCTCAGGTGGGCTAGGCAGACTCTCTGGTGGGCTAGGCAGACTCTCTGGTGGGCTATGCAGACTCTCTGGTGGATGTGTTGGGTCTCAGGTGGGCTATACGGGCTTTAAGGTGGGCTATGCAAGCCTCACCAGGGGTCCAGAGGCGGGCAGCGGGTGTCAGAAAGACAGAGGAGGGGATGTCCAGGTCGGCCTGTCCTGTTTACAGCATCTGTCAAAAAATGTAAAGTGCCGGTATCGTCACTTAGTGTCTTGTGTCTGGGTATCAGATGGCTGGAAACCCGCACACAAGACTCAAAAACTGAACTGTCCAGTGAGTCCCAGACAGGTGGCAACCATATGTTAGCAGTCAGATCATAGGCTGTTCCCAAGCTTGCTCAGGGAACAACTGATAGACCAGGATCAGCGTAGGGTTGGGTACCTTGGCTTGGGGGGCTAAGAGAACCAAGTGGTCCTTTCATAATAATACCAGATTTTTGTTAGATAAAGAAAGTATACCACGAAAAGTGTGCCATGGTGCTGCAATTAGTGGGCAGGTAGGTGTTCCAAAAGGACATGGTCTATTGTAGCACACATTTTGACATCTTCAACAATCAACTTTTTTTCAGTTTTCTGCTTTCAGTCACATGACATCTCAGAGCTGCAAAGAAACTTGATGCTGTAAGACTTTGTCGGATGTTATTGCAGATCTGAACAGAGAGCAGGTATCTATATAATGCAAGTGTCACTGACTGCAGATACCACTATGATCAATGCCTGAGTAGGGAGCGATCTCCACTCAATGCTATCAGCTCAGCATAATTTACTGCCCCCTGCCCTTCAACCCAGTCCTTCCCTGGACACTGCAGGATGGATTTTCCCAGCCAACGGTCATTGTTTGCCATAAGACCACGGGCATCTATAGAATTACTTCCCTTTACATAGGCACAGACATGCAAGTTTGCCCAGTGTGAACTTCTATGTCTCTATGACAATAGAACCTATAAATGATCCTTGAGCAGCCACACTGTGTGCATGGCTGGCCATCATCTCAAGTCTGTAAGCACCTAACCCTTTCCACAGATCCACTGGTCTAATGGGTCTGTAGCAGTTGTCATAGCTTACAGTCCCCCTGTAGGTTGCTGTTATGATGAAACCTGAACACTCACAGCAAATATTCAGTGTTGTGTCAAATCAAACTTGGAAATCAGCCTGTGGTGGTCCCTGCATACTTCCCGATCAGGTTGGGTTAGCATTGGTGCAGTAGATTGCAGTTGTGTTCCTCGTCTCTATCAGTATCCAATAATGGCCAATCACTAATGTGCTATGTGATGGTTAAGGTCATGCCATTGGTATTATACAAACCTATAAAGTATTTTGTAAAGTGTGTTTGTAAGCACAGGTCAAGTAAAGTAAAAGCATTATGCTAATATATAGGACATTATTTAATAACATGTGCCAATAGGTTTTTTTTTATTGTTCCTTTGTTTTTTGATGTCCAATCTTTGTTTTCTCATATTCATCTGTTGGTCACCTTTTGAAAGACTTATTGTAGTTATCTTTCTGTCAAACACATATAGAAATGAATACAAAAGATGAGAATGGTGGTCAATTTAAGGAACGTGTAATATATATGTTTTCATTCAGTGACTGCCTGGCCTTTGGCTACTCGGTGACAGCTGCCTTTTTGGCTATATCAGTTAATAGATCCTTTTGACAATGAGAAAGCAGACAGACACTCACAGGATGTTAGTTGGTGGGTTTCACAGCTGGACAGCTGTAAAAAAAAAAACAATCCAGAGATTCATGAAGCTGGTCATACACGGAGCGAATTTCAACTAGTTCTTGATGAACTGGCCAAAATACACTCTGTTGGTGGCTCTGTTGGTAGCCTCCCACCCAACATCCAGTTTCATTGCCAGTCAATGAATATCATTATAATGAAGATTTACAAAGTATTTTGTTTAAATTGTTACTTGTGACCGTTAATAATATGCCATCCATCATTTACTGCCATGCATGGCATATTATTAACGGTCACAATTAACCATTACAAACGAATACTTTGTAAATAAATGCCGGTTTCCTCGTTAATCTCGTCTGTGGGCAAACGCAGATACTAGGTCAGCGTTCTCGACAGAACACTGACACAAAATTTTTAAACTGAAGCGGATGCCTGAGGTCCCGTGCTTGCTGGGGACCTCGGCAGCCGTCCGGTTAACTGCACAGTGCCATAGCATTGGGAGGTTGGGGGGGGGGGCCTTCATAGTTTCTTGCACCGGGGGCCCTGAAGGTTCTAGTTACGCCTCTGGGTAGGACAAATATTCCTCACCCATAAGAAGTAATGTTTTGAGGGCGCTGTGCGTCTCCTCCACTGCTGGGGATGAGGCCTTGAAATGTTGCTTTTTATGATTGATGAATGAATGTCTTAGGTTTACCTTTTAGTATGCTGCAATGGTGATGGTGATATGTATTTTTCTCATTATAATCAGACTCACCTAAACAATGGCCCCATACGTGTGCACCAATAAAAAATGCATGACCAGTCAGGGAAATTTAGAACAGCCAATGAAAGATGACCTTAATAAGAATAATGCAAGCATCATTTTCCTTTCTGTGTGAAAGTGACAATAAGCATTAGACATAGGTGATATCAGGCAGGATATCGGAGTTTATACAGAAATGTCACATGAGCATATCTGCTCTGAGCTTGGGAAACCCAAAATTAATATATCACAATTATAAGCCTCCTTAAAAGTCCATACCATGATGAATAATTAAAAAGGAAACAAATAGTAGTCATGATCAGTCTCAAGTGGATTTCGAGCAGTATAATGGACAGCTGGCTGCTCCACAATTACAGTGGGTGCAACATAAGAAAATAGTACTATTAGCCTCTATAGGGAATTGGTGTGGATGAGACATGTAATTGGCCAGGAAACAAAATGGTTATGATTGGTTCCACTTTAAGTATAGATATACAAAATGGCTACTCAGCTGCTTGTGACAGAGCAGAGTTCATTAGACATCTCATGGGAATGACATACATGTCTTAAGTGGTAGTAAAGAATCAGGCATTACGTACTGTTTATGTGAAATCAAGGTTTTTCTACCATCAAATTACCAATAGTTTCAAAGGTGTTTTTTATCATGAAATGCATGAAAAAGGCTTATTAATTATGTGAAATAATAACTAAATAGCCACATATAGACATTTTAAAAAGGAAATGTAGAAATGTAAGTTGCTTTGGATGGCTACAGAATATGCTGTAGCCATCTGAAGTGTGGTGTATGGCACTGCTACGATGTGACCAGGGTTGGATGATATACCTGGAAAGCTTTGTAGTAAAGCAACACTCTGGTTTCCTGCAAATGTTCATTCTGGTAGAAAAACAATTGTCATGAGAGGAATATGGAGGCATCAACTGTTGACCTCCAACTGAAAATTATTTTTGTCTGTCTGTTGTGCTGTGAATACCATCTGACTCACTGCCACAGAACAAGCATGCAGATCAGGTAAGTCAGAGAAGAGTCAGTTCTTATCTGCATGCTTGTTCCAGGTTAGTCATTAGAGTACTGAGGCAAAGAAATCAATATTACAACCAGGCAGTTGGCATTTGCACAGTGATGACAGCCTCCATCCTATTTTAATGGCAGGTTTATTTTAAATCAGATTGCAATACGATTAAACCTATGAGAGCTCTTGAGGACCAGTGAAAAACATTAAGAAGATGCTTATTGCCCTAGGAGAACTGTAAACAAATTGAACGCTGTATCTAATATTACACACACAACTGTATATAACTGAAGACATCTGTGTCTACAATTCTCCCAACAGGAATAACATTTTGAAAAATTGGACACTTTAAAAGCCTGTAAAAGCTACAGATAATAATGTTACAAAGTGTGTTGGCCACAAAATATGATATGGTTGGGCTGATTTTACTATAGGAGTTTAGAGTCTTCACACAATAAATTGTGAATATTCACTTCAATTATCCAATCATGCACAGATTTTAAAAAACTAGGAAATTGCTCTTCACGTGATTGATAAATTGAAGTGAATATTCTTTTAGTAAATCAGCCTCGATATACAGTATGTCACCAAGATATGTTAAATACATTGTACCAGGTAAAGACAAAATTATTACATATTAAAGACAGTCTATCACGAACAAAAAAAACATATCACAGGACTGTGGAACAGATTGAGACAATTAAAAAAGCAGTAACAATTAGTAACTTCAAGTAGTGGCTCTCTCTGGTGTCGGGTTGCTAAGCCAGTTTCCGTGCTGGGAATCCACAAAGAAAGTTGCAAGATGGCAAGTTTGAGACCCCACATGCTATCCACTGGTTCCACATGATCTCAGGTTCCATACTTTACCTGGCCCCAGGCCTAGTTGGCAAGCGTTCACTTGAATTTCATTTGAGAGGCCTCTCCTTTACTGGTGGTTCCAGATTTAGTGCATCAGAGATCCCATCCCACACATGGTGCCCATGAGAATGGGGGTCTAAATGACTTGGACAGTGCACCGAAGGACCTTTCTGATCACAGACACTGAGCGACCAACCTTCAACAAACCACCACTCGTCCCAGACCCTAACCAGCTGTTGTGACACTACCCAGGTATTGACTTTGTCAGTACATCTCCAAGAGATCACAGAACCAGTCCCAAATTTATCTTAACAGCTTTCCTATGACACCTGATAGCTGTTAGTATACCACCCACACATGCTTAGCTCTACATGCTGTTAGTCTTCACCAAACATATAATTGAAACACATCTTGGCTTTGAAATTGTTGCTTAAAAAACTAAATTAGATATTGCAGAATTACAGTTCAGAAATATGGTCAAATATGTAAAGGTTGCAGAACATTTCCATACAATTATTATGACTCTTTCCTTTTTGCTAGGTAACACAGTAGTGGTATGCAGTGCCTAAGTCTCATGTCTATTGGTTGGCAGGGACAGCCAGCCCATGCTGGCAGGAAAAATGAGTAGGGGAAACCCTAAGGCTGGGTTCACACCTAGGCGTATCGAATATGCGCGTTCGTCGCGCGTTTTGTGACGCACGTTTTTACCGCGATTTGCGGTACAAACCGCACGACAAACGCGCGTTTCTGAGGGCTACATGGCTGTATCCCAATGGAAACGTGCAACAAAAACGCCCCAAAGAAGCTCCTGTACTTCTTTGGGCGTAGGACGTTTTGTAGTGCGTTCAGACGGCCTGTAATACGCCCAGGTGTGAACCATACCCATAGGAAATAATGGGATTTCGGTGTTTCAGCGTTTTGCAGAGCGTTCAAACGCGCTACAAAAACGCCCAGATGTGAACCGGGCCATTGCAGGACTGTAAATTGAAGTGCCATACTTTGTAGTCCAGATATATCTTTCTTCAATGTGTGGTTGAGGGGACAGTATAAAAATAGCCAACATGTTTTGAGTGCTCATACAAATACCCCTTCACCAGGGCTCACTAAGCCCTCGTTCACAACTGAACGTTTTGTAGCGCGTTCTACGCTCGACGAACGCTCTACAAAACGCTCAAAAATATAAATCCCATTGTATTCAATGGTCTCGTTCCCACCTTGGCGTATTTCCGCCCGTCTCTAAAGCACTACAAAACGGCCCACGTCTGAAAAGGTACAGGTACTACTTTGGGCCGTTTTGTTGCGTTTCCATTGGGATACAGCCAAGTAGTCTTCGGAAACGCGCGACGAGCACGCAACTTTTTTACCGTGATTCGCGGTCGCGCGACAGACGCGCATATGCAATACGCCTAGGTGTGAACGAGACCTTAGGGTGTGCATGTATCAGGACTGCGATAGCCTGAAATTGGATACCATTTTGTCCAGTGTGTAAGAATGCATAGAGCTCCTTAGTAGCTGATTTGGCAGATTCTCTACAGCAATGCTCTGTGTCTGGACACTGTAAGTAACTATTCAAAATACTCCCACCCAGAATTAATTAAGTACTGATATATGAAGAGATACAACATGACAATTCCTGATCCAGTCATTGGACAACAATTTCATGTCTTTGTTTTTGCCTACAGCAAAAATTTAAAAACCCATCTGCCATCCATTGGGGAGATTTCACTTCACTTCCTATCCTGTAGACCAGGTCTCAAAATGTCAAGTCCTGAGCTACTAGCCAGGCCTTAAGAGTTACTCGCCACCAGTTGCCCCACCTAACCCCTACCGTGCCCCGGCCTTAAGTCCGCCAGGTCATTGGTGTGAGGCAGAGTACAGAGATGTTGCCTCCATGTACAGAGGTGAAGCCTCCAGCCGCCTCGTTGAGCTTCCCTTCAGGTCCCGCGCTGGAGAAATGTACCGAGTACAGAGGTCAGAAGTATGCCGCACAGTACAGAGATCAGTAACCATGCAGAGTGCAGAGATCAGCAGTGTGACGCACAGTACAGATGCCAGAGGTATGGCGAACAGCACAGAGGTCAACGGTATGACACACAGTACAGAGGTCATCAGCACAGAGGTCAGTAATGTAACGCACAGTGCAGAGGTCAGTAATGTAACGAACAGTAAAGAGGTCAGTAATGTAACGCATAGTGCAGAGGTCAGTAATGTAACGCATAGTGCAGAGGTCAGTAATGTAACGCACAGTACAGAGGTCAGTAATGTAACGCATAGTTCAGATGTCAGGAATGGAACGCATAGTGCAGAGGTCAGTAAGGTAACGCACAGTACAGAGGTCAGTAATGTAACGCATAGTGCAAAGGTCAGTAATGTAACGCATAGTGCAGAGGTCAGTAAGGTAACGCACAATATCCCAGCCTATGGCAGCTGAGGTGGGCGGAGGAAGCTGCAGAAGCCGGTTTTCTATCGAAAGCTCCAACTCATGTAGATCTTTAACTACCTCCAGTGCTCAGAAAGACTGGAGCACAGTGCAGTGCTGCAGTGGAGTGCAGTGAGCTTTCTATAGAACACCGGAGTGAGGACAGCCACTGATTCTACTTCTTCAGCAGCGGCGATCGCAGCCAAGGAGGAGAAGAGAAAACTGACACAGCGAACGCCGCTGCTGAAGCGGCGGAAGTTTCCCCCCCTGGATTTCCACTCGCCCCCATGCAATTTTCACTCGTCAATTGCGAGGGGGCGAGTGGAAATTTCGAGCCCTGCTGTAGACACAACAGGAAGTGAGAGGAAATCCCTTTTGGAGAATTGTTAATGCAACAAATGTCCCCATTGGAAATTTTACTCTTGTATTCCTGTTCCGGTAACAATTTAAAATGTTGGATTTTCCCTCACTTTCTGTCCCAGTGAAATAGAAAGGGTAAACCTCCCTAGCTTGGGCAAAGACAGCAAAAAAAAAAAAAACCTTGGCAAGGTTTATAAGCACTCTCCTCTCTATCCAAACCTAAAACGGTTTTGGCTTTAGATACACTTCAAATTACTCCCTACTTGATCCTTCTGTTGTTAAGTAAGATGCAGAAACAATACATTTTAGGGGTTTTTTATTACTTTACATTTGCTGCCATTCGGTATCAACAGGTTCTTTTCTCGATTAGTATTTGTTGACAGAACAAACAAGTGCATCTCATATGTGTAACATTTGCATCACTCCAAATCCCTGAGTAATGGAAACGGAATCACCCAAGAGATGCACAGTACATTCACCGGATAGGTGTTGCTAGGAGGTAATGTGCACCTGTAGCCAGCACACTGCAGGCAGCCATTTTAGGGACTCAAACTATTGCAAAGAATGCAGTTGATAAAATGTAAATAAGGTTTATAAAATTCCTCATTTAATGTATTGATTCAATTCCACCAGTAATTCCTAGGCCACCCCAGAAAACACTTTAATAGAATGTTGCATTATTAAAGCAGAAATGATCTAAGACTATATCAGTAAGATGTATTTAGATTGGTTAGCACAGATATTGGTCTGGCTGTTTCACCCTTTCACTGTTTATTGATTTCACCAGAAATAGTTGTTTCAATTTCCACATACTACATGCTTTCTACTCTATAGTTTCATGCCTGTATTTTATGTACATACTTGTAGATTCTCTCTAAAGCAGGGGTAGCGAATTAATATACAAGGAGATCCGGTGAGTAAAATTTCCACTGAGCCATATCACAGTCCATATCACAGTCCGGACAGAATGGTCACTCCATCCATGTCTGTACCATGCATTCACAGTGGCAGCTGAACTACAAAGCATGATATTTTTAATTATCACCTTTTTAATTTTTTTAACTTTTTCTATCACCTTTTTTATTTTATAATTTTTTCCTTTTTATCACCTTTTTTTTAAATTTATTTTGTTAATTTTGTATCACTCTTTTTAATTATGTTTCACTTAACTTTTGCTATAATAAAGGGGCTAAACAAGTCCCTATGTTGGAGCATTTGGATGTGACAGATTCTCTTTATGAAAATATCAAGGGTCAATTAGACTCCTGATGTCTCCCCCTGCAGCTCCAACACAGATGATGAAGCACAGGAATGTGCTTCATCTTCTGTTTACCCAGCACTTCAGGTGACTTCTGACAGTTCTGATGCTGGAAGCGCTAAGAGCGGCGCTTTATATCCTGTGATCACAGAGCAGATCGGCGAACGGAAGCCACACTTAAACAAGATATCAGGGCCAGTGCTCATACGACCAGCTGATTCTGCAGAAAGCTAAAACTTTCAAACCTCAAGGAGCAACATCCATCGTAAGCTGTTGAAATAGCTTAAACACATTTTGACTTTAATATCACTTTAATTCACATGTATCTAAGAAAAAAAAAATCCTGCAGATTCCATTTAAATGGTTTTGCTATTGAAATGAAAACTTCACAGATAATTCAGTCCACTCTGTTTAATAGCATTCAATCAACTGTACACCTACCTAGTAGCCATAAAGGGTGCACATGGGCAGTAACAGTACTCAGATATGTTGTGGCATTTAGATGATGCTCAGTTGGTATTTGGGGCCTAATGTGTGCCAAGGAGGTTGCCTATACCATCATACCACTACCATCCGTAACTGCTAACACATACAAGATGGATTCATTTCATGTATGCCATGTTCTGACTCTACTATTGGCATAGTTGACATTCATCAGACCATCCACCTTTTCTGTTCTTCCAGTTTTGGTGACATCATGACCATTGTAGCTTCACACGTCTGCTTTTAGGTGATAGGTCTTCCAGTTTTGGTGATCCAATGACCATTGTAGCTTTATATGTCTGTTTTTAGCTGATAGAAATGGAGCACTATGTGACCCACACTCTAAAATTAAACATATAATGCATTCGAAGGTGTACTGTACACACCATTGCTGTAAAGAGGGGTTATTAACTACCTCCGGGCCGGCCGTTGTGTATACACGGCCGGCCAGGAGCTTCTTGGATGTAACTGGGCGTGTATACACGCC
>NW_017306294.1:759899-794015 GCF_000935625.1 Nanorana parkeri | reverse complement strand
TCCGCATTCTCGTGTCACTCTCCAGCTTCAGATGCTGGAGAGAAGCTGATGAAGCAGATCTCTGCTTCATCAGCTTCTTCAGGGGGGTCCTAGGTGACATTAGGGGTCTTGGAGACCCCTGATGTCTCCATAAAGAGGACCTGTCACCTCTTTTGCTATCACATAGAGGGGTTTCTCAGCCCCCTCTGTGATAGCAATAAAGTTAAGTGAAAAACAAATAGGAAAAAAATTTGAACTTTCCCCCCAAATTTTTTAAAAGTTACAAATAAAAAAAGAATAAAAAAAAAAAAATGTTTAAAGTCAGCCCCCTCTGTGATAGCAATAAAGTTAAGTGAAAAACAAATAGGAAAAAAATTTGAACTTTCCCCCCAAATTTTTTAAAAGTTACAAATAAAAAAAGAATAAAAAAAAAAAAATGTTTAAAGTCCCCACCTCTACATACACACATGTAAACATGCGTCAGGTGCGCATAACTGCGAAAACGACGATTGCGCCCATTACGCCGCACATGTTACATATCGCCGCGAACATCGGAATGAGAGCAATCGTTCTAGGGCCATCAATCACTGATAACACTAAACTGATGAGCTGTAAAAGCTTTTAAAACGTCGCCTATGGCCAATTTTGGGTATGCTAGTTTTTTGCGATTTCGCGAGTGCACGCAATTTTTAAGCTTGACATGTTTGGTGTCTATTTACCCGACGTGACCCCGTCTTTTATATTTTACCAAAAAGTGGATAATATTAGTTGTTTTATAACATAATGTTAAAAAAATTCAATTCAAAAGTTTCAGTAATTTCTCCTGAATATAGTAAAAAAATAAAACCCCCAGTGGTGATTAAATACCACCAAAAGAAAGCTCTATCTGTCCCTAAAAAATTGTATAAAATTCATTTCAGTACAGCGTTGCATGACAGAATAAACGTCAGTCAAAGTATCGCAGCGCTGAATACTGAAAAATGGCCTGGCCAGGAAGGGGGTCTAAACACCTGGTCTTCAAGCGGTTAAGCGTGAACAATTTATCCCATTCTTCTCTTTCTTCTCCTATAAGAAGGAGCTGCTACTCACTGGGTCATGTTTGCTTCTTGCACTAGTCTGTGTAAACTCCAGAGATTATAGTGTATAAAATGTCGAGGTCAGCAATTTCTGGGATGGTGCAGCAACCACATCTGCCGCCAATTATTCCATAGTCAAAGTTGCTTAGATCACACATTTTCAACATTTTATTGTTTGCAATACCAAAAACCGAAGCTACTACACCTGTGTGATGTGCACTTTGAGCTGCAGCCACATTATTTGCTGTTTGGCTATTTGCATTAAAGCAAACATTTCCTGAAAGACAACTGTAGTTTGTTATTACCAATCCCCTTATGCAAATGCTAGTTGTCTGGATAGTACATTAATTAGATGGGCTCATTATGGAACAAGTATGGATATCTAATGTCAGACATCCTTATTTGCATACTTGTACCAGGCATGGGACATGAACAATAAAGCAATAGGATATACATGGCAGCCAGGAAACTAGCATTTGGATAGTGAGAAGTAGCAATGGCAGCCTCCATGTCTCTCTAAAGGTGGCCAGACACCTTACAATTATCGTACGATTTTTTGCCCCATCATGCACAGACCGATGTGGATTTCAATTATCGTTCGTTAGCAATACTAACTGACCGAATTTTGTCGATCGAGATAACGGATGTGCAGTGTTTATGTTGTGATTTTTTACCTAGGAAGACGCCACTAATCCATCGATTTTCGTACGATTCAAAAAAAAAAATTCTAGTCTGCCCGATAGACGAAATTCAGCCAGTTGTACAGTAATTCTGATCATTCACTTCCCTTCAACTGGCAGATTATCATACAAAACCCCAATTTTGTTCAGAAATCGAGCGATAATTGCCAGGTGTATGGGCACCTTTAGGAAAGGTCTCCTTTAAGGAGTATGGATAACTATTGAAAGGGCCAATGAGAGTAGAAAAGCCTACATCTCTCATTGCCTTTTGTAAACGGTTGTTAAGATTTTTGAAGAGACTACAGACCATCCTTTGAGGTGTTATAGTGGCCCTAGAGCTCCATTTGTTTCTAAAAAGATAGCTTGCTACCTTCATTAGCCACCAGATGGCACTGTAGGTAAATTCTTAGATTACAACTCCTGCTAGTTAGAACTATAGAGAGCCTCTTCAGGAGTATTCCTTTTGTATACTGTAATTGTATCAGAGGACTGTTTTATTTTAATAAGGAAACAGCTTCATGAGTAAAACAATTGAGGCATTCCCCTTAATTTATGAGCTGAAGAATAGTTTCTTTGATGAGATTTTCAGGCTATTATACAGTATAGGGGATTATGATAGAATAACTCATACTGGCCCATATTTGGTTTACCTAGACATGACACTAGCCAAATTAAGCAGCTTGCAAGACTTATAAAATATTTTGATAAATAGGCGAGGCCAAAAATTAAGACATTTAACACTCAAATATACAGTATACAGCATAAATGGTTATTTTACAGTCTCCCAGTCTCCTGATGCAGCCAACAGGAGCTGCAAAACTGGTAGAGTTTGCTGGCATATGGTGCACCATCTCTGCTGCACGGATAAGCACCTTGTGGATAGTGATAAGCTTGGGCTTGGTGCAAACCCAGTTTACCAAAGCACGCTCAAAACTGTGACCGACATGCCCCCTCCCGATCCAGTCAGTGGCGGCAGTTGCAGGGTGGGAATTCCCCGCTTGGGGAAGGCCGAAACCTATTTAGGTCGGGAGGGGGGGGTGTGTCAAGACACAGCTTTGAGTGTGCTTGGCCGAACTCAGGCAAACTAGGTTTGCACCAAGCTCCAGCTCATCACTATATGTGAACTGCCTTATAGCTGCATTTGCATTGTTACAAATGTATTCTTTTTTCATGAAGATATTTTTTCTAAAAGACTTCTGAAACTGAGGACTGACACTGTGTGGATGGTCTGATCCTGCTTTTATTTATACTGAACGGTGGCTGGTGGTTGTATATGTTTTGACTACAGATCCTTCTGATATAAAGGGGATTTGGCCATCTGTATCACATTTTTCAGTGCGTCAAGCTGCAGACTGATCACAGTGTTTGGAGGAATCACTTGTATTTCCACACTTTTAGGCAAACTCTCTCCTATGAATGCGGGGCGGGGGCATCTGCTGCGTGGTACTAGATAGATTATACACAGCTAACCAGGTTTTGCTATTACTATTGCTATTACTATCTGTGGATTAATCTGTGTGCATATGCGCTCTATGTCACGTGGGTATAATGAACATCTTTTTACATGAATGACACATTAAGAGTTTGTGGAATTTCAGCAGTTTCTTCATTTAAGAATGGAATTCTTCATTTTACTTTTTATGGTGAATGATGACAGGTTGTGGTGGATGACCACGGATTTCAAAATGCCTTCACTGCTACATATTCTAACTCAGGATCAGGATTATATTAACAAAATGTTTTTTTGCTCTTGTTTATAGAGTTGCCCAACCATATTGTGAATTGTGAAATATGTAGGAGATACATACATGGATATGATCTTTCTTGTGATTTCTAGAGACTAGCATTGATTAACTTCTTTTTAAAAGGATTTTAAGATTTATTTTATGTTATGTGAATAATTAATCATTTAATATAATATTAATAATTTTAAAAATTAGACGAAGCCCCCCTCTCCTTTTAATATTTGTTTTACAAATAGGATTTACGGTAGTCAGTGATTTCAGACCTAGGCAGGGAATCTTGTAGTCTATATATATATAATATATATATATACACACACACATGACTGTAAAACAAACGAATGCTATATGTCATCTAAAAAAAGTATGTATTTCATATGTGTTGTCTATGTGCCCTGTGTAAATAAGCACATATATTGAGTGCTTGCTCGTGTGTGAAAAATCCACTTTGATCACCACACCCTCTCAGCTCTCTTGGTAGCTTCTTTTTCCTATCACATCATCCCAAGGGTTAAGAACAATACTGCACTGTCCATGTTTCCCTGACCTCTTTTCCCAGCTTGCAGGATTATCCATGTCAGCTGGGCTGTGATCTAGAAACCTAAAACAGGAGCTGCCTTGCAGAGGGACTCTAGGATAGTGATTGCACTGTGAGGGGGTTGGGAAGACTTGGTCGTAATCCCAGGTTGCTGGCTTTTAGCAATATGATCCCAGCTCTGGCAGACCTTGCAAAAACTGGTCAAACTGGTTTTATTATCCCTCATCCCAAATTCCCTTCTGGACACATTTTGTCTGTGGCAGCTCACTTAAAAGAATCAGAATTCAAAATTCTATGTTATCGTCTGTGGCTGGTAACTGAGCAGATATGATTTCGGTATTCTATTCTGCTAGCCTGGTAGTCCGGTTGAAAAATGGTTTGCGTTTCTCTATATAAGGCATTTAAAAGTTAAAGTTGTTTATATTTAAAAGTATATTTTCCATTTATGTCATACATAATCTGTATGTTATGATTATTGTAGAATATGTTTTGTTTGTAGATTTGTAGAAATGTGAATGAATGTGAATATAATGTAGCCATGTGTGTGCTTTTTGGTAATGATATCCTTGGTTGTCAGAAGCTCAGCTGTTCAGTGCATGTTGCTGGCAGACCCTTGGGAAGAGTCTTGTAAAATATCAGCACTGGATTAGATCAACAGCACAGTTTAGAGAGTCCTCCTCTAAAGTGCAACTTTCAACCTGCATATACAAGGAGCTCAGTATCATATCCAAGGAGAAATCTTCCCTTTATATCATTATTAAATGAAAGTGATATTAAAGTCAAAAGCACAATGGATGCTGCTCCTTGATTTTGAAAAGTTTTAGCTTTTCTGCAAAATCAGCTGGTCCCCTGAGCTCTGGTTTTGATATCCTGTTTTAGGGTGGCTCCTTTCCCTTGCAGGGTCCTATGGGGTCACCCTTGTGTATGCTTGTAAGCTGTGTGTGTCTCCACAAACACACAGGCAAGTCACTCCTGTGGTCTCTGCTCCCCTCTCCTCCTCCTCCTTCCTTCCTTCCTTCTCTATGCTAGTAGTTGGACAGACTGCTTTGTCCCTTGTGATCTTGTACTGCACAGGCAGTTCAGGGAAGCAGAGCTGAACGCTTTGGAACAGCTGTTTGATAACATTAAGTGGTTGGGCAAATATTTTAAGAAATACTTTGCTGGACAATGTACATTTGTTTAAACTAGATTAAATATTGAAAAGAATTTGAGAGTTTAATACTACTTTATTATTCTAGCTGGCATTAAAAGTGTGTTTAACAATAGAACTATCAATTGTCCTGTAGGAAATATTGTAACTGCATGAAGCAGCCCAGATGTCTTCACATTTTATATAATACATTTTGGCCGTTCACAGGTGTCTGTGTGTCGGATGATTCCTCACAGTGGTGCACAATGTCTTCACAATGGTGTTGCCCAGGTCAGGGGTGGGCAACGCCGGCCCTCCAGCTGTTGTGGAAGTACAAGTCCGATGAGGCATTGCAAGACTGCCACTTAGAGGCATGACTCCCAGAGGCATGTTGGGATTGGTAGTTAAATCACATTAAAGCACAGCTGGAGGGTTGGAGTTGCCCACTCCTGGTATAGGGCATTAGGCATTAATATACATGTAAAATGTTCCTGGATTCAGAAGCATTTACTACTAACCTATGTGTGAACCCTTTTCAAGTACTGTAGACCTGCGGGAAGATCTTTGTTTTTTGTTCAAGTAGAGTGGCCCTGGTCCTCTTCTACGTCCCTGAATCCTGAGAGGCCCAGCTGAGTTGGGAACTCCTACAGTATACCATTTGTGATTGTTTCCTGAAATAAAGTATCCCTCCATTTCCATTTAAAAAAAATTTCTGACATAAGTAACCCTTTATAATGAATGTGCCTTCCTATCTTTGCATAATTATACACAGGTTTGTTGTCGGGTAAGACAAAAGGAAAGGGACAGGAAGATAAGAAAATTTGCCCCAAGGCCCAAGCTGACTGTTAGCATCTCTGGCTGTTGTCACTCTACTCCACACAAAGGCTAGTAGGAGTTCAGCAGGGTATAGGTGACAGAGCACCAGAGTTAGAAAAAAACAACTAGTATATGCATAACTCCCAACTTCTCATCTCAGAGATGAGAAAGAAGGACACCTTCCAGCACAATGTACTGTATATAGGCAATGGATGTACCCCTGCCACGTCCCCAGTTATACGTACCATTCAAAATGTATATGCCAAAAATGACTGGTTAAACCCAGAATTGTTTTACATTACATTTCCTTTATTCTGACTTTTTGAAATAGCAAACAAGATAATTAAGAGATAAGATAACGCTTTTAGTGCATAATAACACTTTTGGTAATTACATAGAACTTTTTTTTATAGATATGTGTACATCAGACCAAAAATAGGGACAACTAAAGAGGAAAGAGGGACAAAGGATTTAGGTTCCAAAAGAGGGGCAGATAGAAGGTATGTTATATGGACATACAAAATGCATTGTTAATTTGCTGTTTGTCATGTCTTTGGTACAACAACCATAAGCAAATTAAGCTTTGATAAGCGTCTATTTAACTTTATTCTTTGCTGTTGTAGCCTAGCAACGTTATCAACCGTACTGTACATTTTTTCCAAATGTTTTGTACTACTATATCTGGCAGGGATGTGCGGTCAGGGGAGGCAGGTGAGGCAGAGCCTCACCTAGTGTTATGGAGGAAAAAGCTGCCAGCTTTAACTCTGAAGCTGACAGCTTTTTCTCCGTTCAGATCGGCTTGTAACAGGTTAAAGAGCAGGGAAAGTCTCCCCGCTGCGTAATCTGTCATGGACGAAGCGCTGCCTGTTAATTACAGGCGTCGCTTCATCCGGCTTTTGACAGCCAAGATAGGTTACACAGCAGCGGGGTTCCCCACTGCTTGTGTAACCTAACATAGTGAGGCAAGAGCTGTCACAGCCTCTACTCTTTGTTAGAGGCGTGAGCTCTGTGGATGGTTTGGACCAATGGCAAAGTGCCATTGGTCCAAGCTGTGCAATCAATAAAAGAAAAAAAAGCCCACTGAGTCCATCGATCTCGATGCCTTAGCAGTGATGAGCTAGTGAGTGACAGGGAGGCTCCTCCCTGTCTCCTCCCATCCTCCTCCCTCCCTCCTTTACACTAGCCGGTGCTTCGTTGGGATGAGGTTGGGGCTTTGGTGGGATATGGGCGGGGCTCTGGCGCGCTGGGGGCAGGGCTGGGAAATGCCTTACCAGGAAGCGAAGGTACCGCACGTCACTGATATCTGGTCTACCCCATCCACGCATATATCTTTGGATTTTCATACCCCACTGAGGAGTATTCTTTTTTTGTCAATTTAAATAGAAAAATAAAATATATTTACACAAGTATGATTATTTTACTATTGTTGTTGTTGGATGAGAAATATGACCCATAATCTCTTTTTTCCCAAAGCTCTTGCAATATAGTAAAGTGTTCTCTATCAAGCATATCTTTCAACTTTCAGGTGACAAAAATATATTTCTTGAAGAATGAGTATGATATATGGAAAGATATCTGCCCCATGGCCTGTGCGGCCAAAACCTTTGCCTGTTAATCGTGTTGGACATGCAACAGCATATATATGATTGTATTGCTTGTGTAATTATGTATTTTGAGGTGTAGATGGCGTTGTAGTGCAGTGTTGGTCTCTATGCTTACTTATCTATGATACACAGGAAGTTCTTCTATATATATATATATATGTTTCCTGTATAATGCTGTATTCTGATATAATGTTCTCCTAAGCAAGTAAAACTTAATTCAGCATTCCTCAAGATCTCAGTGCTTCATCTAAACACATAACCAACAAATCGGATGGACTGAGGCAGTGCCTGTACTATCAAAACCTTCCTCACCTTGTCTCATTGAGGAGAGCTAAGTGGAAAATCTCCGTTAAAGATATTAAGCAATTCTGATGCCTTAAAACAGGGGTCTCAAACCTCCAGGCCTCCAGCTGTGGTGGAACTACAAATCCCATGATGCATCTCTCTTCGGGAGTCATGTCTGTGGCTGTGGGAATCTTGCAATGCCTCATGGGATTTGTAGTTTCAACACAGCTGGAGGGCCGGAGGTTTGAGACCCCTGCCTTAGAATGTTAGGAAATGTTCTGTTTGTGACATGGGAGGGGCACTGTAGATTTCCCTTGGAATTTCCTGCACATTGCAGATTGACATATGCATTGCTGTGTGCAGTTTGGGTTAGAGAAGGATGTCATGTCCTAAAAAACCAATAGAGTACAAATGCTTAATTGCCTCAGTAAAAAATAAAATAATTTAGCAGCTACAATATGCACCAATACAAAATAAGAGCTTGTGGATCTTTGAACCCAGCCAATGACAGATGATGAGGGCTTACATTCATGTGAGAGAAGGTGCTGAATTTATTGCAGTGAGAAAAGGAAGAAGACTAAGGGGTCTATTCACGAAGCAGCCGAAGGATCTAGCCGTAGCTTCGGCCGATCCTTCGGCTAACTTTGGCCCCAGGACCCCTTCGGTTCAGTAGAACCAAAGGGGTGCTGTACGGGCTATTCACTACAGTCTGTACACCTCCCGAACTTGGCCGAGTGGCTCAGTCGAGCCGAATGCATATGCCTCGGCTCGGCTGAGCCGCGCTGAAAGCCGAAGCTGGCCGAGCGGCCGGCCATTGGGCGGCCGACAGCCTGCTACTGACAGCTGGGCAGAGCCAGCCGTGAATAAAATTTTTGCCATAGGAATGCATTGCTAGATTCCTATTGGCTATTTCAATTTGCAATAGCAAACTAGCATTGCACCCGCCCTCTGCTGCAGTTCTCCATCAGGTCCACCACTACTGATTGACAGCAGCAGAGGGCAGGAACAATAGCTGGTTTGCTATTGGATATTGCAAATTTAAATAGCCAATAGGAATCTAGCAATGCATTCCTATGGCCAATTGTTTTTTTTTATATTCTGACACGGCTCCGTGTCAGAATAAGAAAAAAAAAAGAAAAAGCAGTGTTTCTCTCCTTGGCGGCTGGGAGCAGGAGACTGCCAGAGAGCCCGGAGAGTTAGGCTTTTTTTCTTCTTTTTTTTTGACGGCAGCAGAACCGCCGGCCAAAAAAAAACTTTTGGGAGGAGCTAGCTGTCATTGCTAGCTCCGCACAATAGTTTTCTATTTTTATTTTTCTACTTTTTTAACTGTTTTTCTGTTCTGCTCGGTCCCACAGAGAGACCGAGCAGAACAGCCGAGCCGAATGCCGCTCGGCGGCATTCGGCTATTCACTCACTGCTGTTCGGCATCTATGAGAATAGACCAAACAGCAGCGAGTAGCCTGCCGGGGGTTCGGCTCAGCCGATCCAGATATACGGCTGAAATCAGCCGAAACAGCCTGAAGTGAATAGCCGAACAGCGTTCGGCTCACTTCGCTTTAGGTCGGTCATTCACTCGGCTGCCTAGGGCAGCTTAGCGAATAGACCCCTAAGTTCAGTGTCAGATATATTACACCAGAAGAAAAAAACATTTTTCAGAAACAGATGTACCACTAAAGTACCATCCAGTTTTATTGAATCAAAATAAATCTACAAATAAGATACTAACTCATGAAACAGGTATATCACACCTAACCCTCAAATGACAGTAAACATTTTGTTAAAATACTGCATTTTGTAAGATACTTACCCGGTCTTTGTCTGGAATGGAGTCCAGCGTCGCCTACTCCCCAATCAGCTCCCTAAGTGTCACTCTGCTCCTCCTTTCTAAGCTGGCTGTGAGCTTATAGCCAGGTAGTTTGAAATGCTTGGCGTCCTATTAATACAGCTAAACAGTAGAAAGGCATCATGGCACACTCACAAACCAGCATGTAAAACAACTTGTCTCACCACTAAGGTTAATAACAGAGGTTTGGATACACGTCTTCTGCAGAAAATGTGAAAGCTGCACAGCCGCGTCAAGCTGGTGACAAATTGTTGAGTGCGTTTCTCATTTGTTTTGCTTGACCGATTTGGTGCAGTGACGCATGGGGGTTCTCAGCTGCCATTGGGATGTGCGGGATCCCTTGTGTGTTCCTGTGCCTTTTAAGGAGGTTGGGCTTCCTCCTGACAAACCTGCACCCAATTTGAAATCTTCTGCCCCCATGTGCTCTAAGATGGAGACTCTCATAGTTTAGAGTTAGGACCGCACTATAAGAGGTGCCTTGGCGCGGCAGTGCGGCTTTCACATCCTCTGCAGAAGACGTGTATTCAAACCTCTGTTATTAACCTTCGTGGTGAGACAAGTTGTTTTACATGCTGGTTTGTGAGTGTGCCATGATGCCTTTCTACTGTTTTGCTGTTCAAAGCCCATTTCGTGTGCACCTTACTGTATAGCTGGTGACAAATTGTTGAGTGCGTTTGTCATTTGTTTTGCTTGACCGATTTGGTGCAGTGACGCATGGGGGTTCTCAGCTGCCATTGGGATGTGCGGGATCCCTTGTGTGTTCCTGTGCCTTTAAGGAGGTTGGGCTTCCTCCTGACAAACCTGCACCCAATTTGAAATCTTCTGCCCCCATGTGCTCCAAGATGGAGACTCTCATAGTTTAGAGTTAGGACCGCACTATAAGAGGTGCCTTGGCGCGGCTTTCACATTTTCTGCAGAAGACGTGTATCCAAACCTCTGTTATTATCCTTAGTGGTGAGACAAGTTGTTTTACATGCTGGTCGGTGAGTGTGCAATGATGCCTTTCTACTGTTTTGCTGTTCAAAGCCCATTTCGTGTGCACCTTACTGTATAGCTGGTGACAAATTTTTGAGTGCGTTTGTCATTTGTTTTGCTATTAATACAGCTGACGCAGAGTATTTCCACTGCCTCTGCTATACCACTCACCATTCTGGTAGTAAACATTATACTTACCATATCCCTCACCATCCTGGACTTAAGGATACAGTACTCTTCCCTACACTCGCCATCCTGGATGAATAAGTAGGAATACTCACCTCTCCACCTGCCATACTGGATAGGGGATTGTATATTCACCTTCCCTGTGCATTCCATTAAACTCCCAGTGCAATTAAAGCCACAGTACTTCCCTTGTGTACTTTGCAAGAACTTCTTACACAGTTACAACCATACTTGTGCTCTCTGCATGGACTGTATCATAGTTTTAAATGAGAATACCTAATGGTAATTAATCGCATTAAGGGCTTGTTCACACTAGTAGCCACGATCAACCACACGGTTGCTGGTGTGCGTGTGCCCAAACAGCGCTGATGTGCTCGATCGAGCCACATTACACTTTCTTTTTTTTTGTTCTAAAAGTAAATTTTCACTAAGTTCTATGCGCTATTATCCCGACAATATTGCCAGGATCCATCCTGGCTGCAGTGTGACTCTGTACTGTCAGCATTTAGCGGGCAATAGCCCACTATATGCTGAGTTTTGGGTCACAGGAGGACAATAGTAAATGTACATTTGCTGGGAGAATGGCTCTGCAAATTGTTTATAAATATACCGCGAAGGGTTTTTGCTATTTATGAAGCCAATTGCATTAAAATTATTTCTTATTTTTATATTTTACAACATAAACTCAGTGGAACAGACAACCAATAACAAATTACAGTTTTGTTTATGGTGGACTCTATAAAAGATCCCTAAATATTTTAGCAAGATCAAGTTCGTACTACCAAATATACAGTTTCAGTAGGTATCCATGTACCAGTGTGGATCATCATATCACTTATACACAGTCCTACATAGGTTGACATAGCATCACTGGGGTGTGCTGCTATAAAAACGAATAAATAAAACTTTACATAAAATAGATCTAAACCTAAACTGGATGACATAATGTTTGCTAAGGTTCAGACTATCAAAAAACAACTGCCATTTTTTCATAAGATACTATCTTCACCTTTTTTGCATCCCATTGCTGCTGATATCCTCCATCCTTATTAGGCCATTTGCTGTCTATATGTTCTCACTCAACAATTGGATGCACATAATTGCTCCCACCAGTTTACTAGTAATAATAGTAGACTATGCTTGCACAGTTGGGGGACTGTTGTCACCCCATAACGTAGATTGCTTGAATAAGGACTTTCATAACAGGATTACCAGGTTTCAATTAAAGATGCAGATTCATAACAATTGAAAACAACATTTGAAATAACATTAACATGTGTGAGGAAAATACAGGTGATCATTGCTGTCCCCCCATCATTCGCCCTTTTGTAGCAGTTTCAACCATTTTAGGACTGACTTAATTTTATGTCTGGCATTATTGTAATGTAAAAACAAATTTACAATAGACAAGTTTAGGAAGAGCAAACTTCGAAAACATGTGAGGAAGGTGTTGGTTATGTGTTTAGATGAAGCACTGAGATCTTGAAGAATGCTGAATTAAGTTTTACTTGCTTAGAAGAACGTTACCTGTATGTATATAGGAATTCAGCATTATGCAGGAAACATATATATATGAAAACTTCCTGTGTATCATAGAAAAGCATGCCTAGAGAGAGACTAACACTGCACTATACAGTCATATACAGCTGACATTGCCAAGGACATCACTAGGTATCTAGAGCTACCAAATGGACCAACACCCATTCAGCCTTATCTTGGAGAATACATCTGATGTACCCGGACACTGATGTAATGTTATTTGGTGATTAGATAAATGTAAAGTCATTAGTTATGATCAGCCAATGACGTTAAAGCTTAACGATTGGTGGTCTTTTGGCTTGTAAACTTATCCACACACACACACACACACACGTGTCAATAAACCTATCTGATTCGAATCTGCTCACAGACTGTTGCTGAAATCGGTTTAAACACTTATAAAAGCTTATATGGAATTTTAGGTATTGAGTTGAGATCTACTTTAAATATATAGAATTCTTCTTCCAATTTCCCTTTCATAGTATGCAGTTCAACAATGGGACTAACTCAATAAATGCTCAAAAGCAGATATAGTAACTGCACTGTCTCCCTTTATTTGGTAATGTGCTGTGCAACCTGTTGGTGCTCTATACATCATGTATAATTATAATAAGAACTGAGTGATTAAGTGATGACATTTTCTGTACACTGGTACCAAGTGTATAGAGGAATGTCTCTAATTGTGGACTCCAGTGGCCATTTTGTCTACATCCTAATAGGGCACAGTAATGCCAATGAGATGATGCAAGCAAGTCGTGAGAAGAAAACACATGACCCATTCTGCTGTAATTCATAAATATGTTGGGCCACATAGATGGAGAATCACTGGTTTAGGTTTTCTATCCAGACAATTAACAAGTATACAGACCATCTGCTGACTTTTAAGGCCAGGAGATATCTGCTCAGAAATAAAATAGACAGGGTGGAAGATGTGATTGTCCAAATGCCATACTGATACATATACACAGCTCTTTATTTGAGAGAAAGGATTGTAAGTAAGCACCACATTACATATCACCACCTGTGTTTTGACCTTAAAACTAAAATCTGTAGTGATGTGGTTACCCTCTGTTGTGTTGGATACAAGAGATACTGTACATACTGAGGCTTTTTTACAAATGAGCTTGAGAAAAAAATGTGTAAATATTCACTTTATTTATCCAATCATGTAGAAAGCAAAGTCCTGATCATTTTCAGTACCCAAATGTTCTGTTTTAAAATGCAGATTTATGCAATGACATACCTGCTTAGACCCAGCCTGTGCAAACAGTATGTCCACTTGCTGACTTGGCACCATCCACAGGCAGCTTAACTCTTCAATAAGACAAAGTTGATTCTGCCATAGTTTTACTTTATATAAAAACAGTAAAACGTATGTTTTTCCAGTCTTTTGAAGTCTAAGAAGACAATGACTTCCCTAAGCCATGTCCCTGCTTGAAAAGTGAGAGACAATGAGTGTCTAGTTAGCTTCTGTACTAATTAGCATCCAGCAGAAGGGAGAACAGTGGAACATACCAAGGGCACGAAAATAAACTGTGGCAGCACACAAATAATGCGCAAATGCTTTTCACATGATTGGATAATTGAAGTAAATAGTCATACAATGTTTTTCACTAAAGATTCTTAACTTTTAGTAAATTAAACTTCTTGTATTGCCTCAATGGTCTTTGAATTCAATACCCTCATGATTGAAGTCATGATGTCCCAGTTACAGACCATAACATGAGCTTCATAAGATGATGGTCTGTAACTAAAACCAGTTAAGAAAACCGGAGTAAGATCTGAGAGTAGAATCAAACTAATCATGTCTGATAATCTGGTAAGCTAAGGCTATACAGTTGTACCTGGAGCTTGTGGGTTCTGTTTCAAATGGAAAATACCAATAGTCAGAACAATACAAAAATGCTCATATGAATCCCAGCTATAACATTCTTTTTGGGATAATTTCCAAAGTTTTCCATTTACTGGTTGCATGTCATATAATTGTGGTCTGAGTTCTAAGGGAATATGGGCACACGGTTGATATTTTAAAGAAGACATTTGTCTTTTTAATTTGTAAGCTTTGAATGATTGCTGTTCTGGGAGTGTAGAACTAAAGTTACAAAAAATGCTGGGTGGTAGATTTTTGGTAGAAAGATATTTTGTATGTCTCCTCTGTTAAAACGCCTTCCCAATTCTCCCAGTTTTTTGTTTTTTTTTCTGTATACACTCCCTGCGGTGCATGTGCATTGCTGTGTCCTCATTTCCCCAACTGGCCAAGTCCCAGCATCTGTGAAATGTCCAGAACAAAGCTGGTGTTGGGATGAGCTAACTTCAACTCAAAATGCACAGGAGGTACATCATCAGTGACTGGCCTATAAGCATAGAAAAGGCGCCTGTCTGGAAGAAAGAGCGTAGATAGTGGCAGAGAGGAAAAGCACAAAACTATCAATGCTGGTGGAGGACAAACTTGAAGGAAAGTCTTCCCAATGTGCAAATATGCTATGGACACATACACACATTTGGCAGTTTATTTTCACTTTAATAATGCATTGCTGATTGTGACAAGTGTTCTCAATTTGGTTTTGAAGAGTCTAAAAGAAAACCTGACAACAACAAAAACATTATGCTCTGTGACACCTATATCAATTAAATGATAAACAAAAAAAAGCAAAAATAAAGCAAAATGTATAAACTGACCCAAAACTGTTGTATTTTAATGAAAACATGCCCTTTAGTATATCAGCTCCTGAATCTTTACTAATTATGAGTCAACTGAAAAAGCTCTTAATTACATACTTTTTAAACTGATAGTTTGTTTATTTAAGGACTATTAATATTGGCACTTTTATCATGTATTAAAACCATCAGATATAATTAAGCTGTATATTCCGGCTTTCTTCCTGTCTAGTTTAAAAACTGGTTAGTAATCACCATTAAATTACAGCATTTGGATGCATTTTTAGGGACGTCTCTTCAGGCCTGTTGTGGTCCAGTGTTGTGCCTCATTGCAGTCTACATGTACCTCTATGGAAAACATGGGCTGTAATTTGTACATGGATAGGTAGTAGAGTGCATCTCATTGTGCATAGAAACACACACTATTCAAAATCATGCATGTTAACAGGTACTACTGCACTGACCTATATTACTAAATACAGGCTGTGTGCATGCATTGATGTGCTTCTACAACATAAACCTACAGTAGGAATTAAGCACTTGTATATAGATGCACCTAACACTAAAAATAAAGGTGTTTAAGTGAAAATATAAGTGTGTAGGCAAGCTAGTACATGCTAGCAATTGAAATTGTATGCCCTTCATAAGCCATTTGGGTTGAAATGTTTGTTTAATTCCTTCTATTCCTTCAACGGATTATGCATTTCAAGTGAACACAAACTAGGGCGAACACTATCCTAGACTTAGGAGTCTATTCACTAAGCTGCCGTAGGCAGCTGAGTGAATAACCGACACGAAGTGAAGTGAGCCAAACGCTGTTCGGCTATTCACTTCAGGCTTGTACAGCTGATTTCAGCCGTACACCGACTAAACTCCAATGGCCGGCCGTTTGGCCAACTTCGTTTTCACCTCGGCTCAGTCGAGCCAAAGCATATGCCTTCGGCTCGACTGAGCCCTTCGGCCAACTTCGGGAGCTGTACAGGCTATAGTGAATAGCCCGTACAGCAGCCCTTCGGTTCTACGGACCCGAAGGGGTCCTGGGGTCGAAGCTAGCCGAAGGATCAGCCGAAGCTACGGCTAGATCCTTCGGCAGCTATGTGAATAGACCCCTTAGTATTGCAAAAAAAACAAAAACATAACATAGAATAATAAATGAATGAAATACTGCCATGAATAAACACTGATAGAAAATATCTTCACAGAATGCTATATCTACTTATTATTTCCATATTTTTCTTACACTGTATATTTTGAATTTGTCAAATATGTTTACAAAGTAACATATTCAGTAAACACAACATGTTAAGTCTTCCAGTCTCTAATAACGTTACAATGTAACAGAATTTACTATGAATACAGCCATCATGAATGAATTCTCTGTAGTGTCCAATGACATGTAGTAAGCTTCTTGGACATGTAAAACTGTTGGAGTTTACTACCTGCTCCAGGCTCCATTTGAAGGAAACAAGCAGAGCTCGAGTTTATTGATCTCTCTATGCAGGGCACCTGCTGTGTACATTGAGGCTCGTGTAAGAGGATAGCACATATCATTCATAAGGCTGAATTGCAGATGCTGTATATCTGTCATTTTCTTGGTGCCCCCTCCTCTATACCTACTCCAATAACTAGTAGCTGCCTTTTCTACAGCTCAGCCTTACAAAATAGAGTTTACTCTTATGAAAACAACACTACGCACTACGCACAATGCACAAAAATAAAGCATATACTGGAAACAATTTCAAGTGACATTATGAAACTGTTTATAACTGATTCTTTGGTACATGGATCTGTTCATTGTAGTGTGGATCATTTATTGTAAATAGATCATTTAAACTGTTACCATTCATAAGTTTATGAGTATGTGCAGCAATAGATGACCATCAGATCAGTCAAATTTACTAGAAGCTGCAGTATGTAGTAAAAGGGCCTGCCTTAAAGTGACTCCACAATCAGAGGTCAATCTTAAAAATGCATTCAAGTACCTTAACTATTATCAAAAAGGTATCTTATTTGTGTATCACTCAGTTGTAGTTTCTCAAATCATCTCTGAATTCATTCTGACACTGTCCTTCCTTCTGGAGGGTGGTAGCCACCACTCCAAGCTCAGTCCCGTGATGGACTACAATCTCGTTTAGTTTACTAAATTGTATTGAGATTGTAATCCATCACAGGAGCGAGCTTGGAGCTGCAGCTACTTTACAACACACATATGTTGACATAAGTGATATACAAGCTACAGTTTTTTTTTTATTAGTTAAGGTACTTGAATGTATTCTTAAGATGTAATTTGTGAATTTAGTGTCACTTTAGCTATTCATATAATTTCTATACTATGAGGTACACCCTAATGCTGCACAGCAATTGATAAAGGTTAGCATTAGACTTTAGCCATGTTTGTCAGACTTGGGAAAGCACATTCATACACATGATTTTTCATGCAAAATATCTTTCTATTTTATAGTATCAATTTCTTCTGTCAAAAACGTGTGTGTTTACTAAATTCATATATATGATGGTACCAGGTAACATGAAATGGTGCTTCCAGGTACAGGGAATATGTCTGTGTATTGTGTATGTCTGCAAAAATAGATATCTAATAGATTTTGTGTCTCACAGATTGCAGAAGAAAAATGACAGCTCTATAGATACATTTTTCTGGTGATGTTTATCTAACAAAAGATCCTTCTATAACCTTTCTTACAGAGGTCATACATGCTGCAATTGTACTTGAACGATAAAACAATTGATCTGATAAATACAAAATTGTGAACAAAAATCAAGAGCATTTTTGTTCATATTTGAATATGTTCATATTTCGTTCTCCTGCGTCCCTTATTGATCTGAATGAAATGAATGCAGTAGGATGCAATGAAAGAATATACCATTTCCTGCTGCCAAAGATGATGTGACTGTCAAATGATTTTTCTCAATTTATTAGCTTTTTTTGTGAGTGAACTTCATTCTTTAAAATATTTATTTTCAAAGCTTTTCTTATTAAAAAATCAGATAAAGAAATTCCTGCCATTGATTATGAATCTGGTCTATTACAATTATGTTACATGCACATGGCAGTAAAAAAAAATTACTGATCATACATTCATGTAGCAAAAACAGTTCTGACGTAAATGATCTGTACAATTCTTGCATTTAGATGCATAAATGTGTATGTGTTTAAATGCATACAATTATCACTCCATTCACTCTGCTCTGTTTTCAATGTAATGGGTTTTTTTCTTGTTCAAACTTCATTTATGTGCACAAGCATGCGTTTACTCATGTATGAGCATAAAATTTATATTCTCTGAATCTGATGCAGATGTATTTGTTACAGATCTGAATGCAGCACATGTTTACATATATGCATGTCCCTTCTGAAAACAATTCACCTGGAGATCCTTAAAAAAAGGGCTGCACATTGTGTGTTTTTTATGGCCACGTGCATGTAGCCTTAAAGTAAAACTCTGTTCCTGTAAGGTTAATGTCTTTTCTTTTGTTTGCATGAATAAAGTTTTTAATTTTTTTATCCACAGGTATCTTCTTTTGTCATGTTGACTTAATAAATCATTATGGGGCGTGAGTGTCAGCCATTGTTTATAGCTCCATTCACAAAGGGTGGATTGCAATCTGAATGCAGGGGAAACTATAAATTCTGTGGCTTTGGAATATTAAATTCAGTTTGGACATTTTGGACATTTGACCTTCCAAACTGACCTCAGAAAAGGACAAACAGCTTTAAAAAATCTTCTAAATTATTTTACAAGCAATTAAATAATTATATGTCAGTTTGGTACGTCACTGCAATTTTATTCATAAAAACATAATTTCATGAAAATAGAGCTTTGCTGGAGGGTTATTGCCACTTTTAGAGAATTAGTATATAGGTGTGAACATTGGACTCAGTTTCTTCTGACCTGTCTTATGTCTATATTTAGCCACATGTTGTTTATCTAACAGATCAAATCCAAGAAATATCTACTTAATTGGTGGCCAGTTCAAGAGTTCCCTAATTTTGTGATACACAAATTAGGAGGAGAGAATTAAAATGGCTAATTTACCTTTGGGTAAGTGTTCCACTTTGAAACAATGTAAAAATCACCTAAACTTGTTACATTGATGATGCTGTTATCAATAAGTACTGGGAAATCTGTAGTGTTGATGCTTTATATGTCTGAACCTGCAGCAGAAAGTTGTGGATTCACAACACTCCAGTGTATTTTCAGCACTGAACATTATTATATAAAATGATGAAGCTCATGGTAAATTTAGCATTACGCAGTGCAGTGAAACTGGACACTGGCTAATAACTATATGTGAGCATTTAAGGGTGAAATGTTGCATGCAAGTGTTCTCTTTGGTGGTATATTATTCTTTTTAAAATTATGTAAACAATCTGCCAAAAAGTATTTGGATATGATATTACAAAAATACTTTTTACACTTATCTCTAAATAGTCCCCTCCTTATTAAAATTGCCAGTATAAAGAAGGAGCAAAAGGGAGCATTAAAATACTATAAAGCAGCGCAATATTGCATCAGTATACTACAGTCAAATATATGGGATTTAGTGTAATTCATTAAAAAGAAAATCCTGCATTCAATATATTTGGTTTCCAGCAAAGCACATCTTTTATAGGGATGAATGGTAAATCATGTAAAGCACATCTTTTATAGGAATGAATGTAAAATACATGTAAAAGACAGCACTGCATCCACATTGCATGAAAATACAGAGATGTGACATGTAATAAGTGGGGTTTACCTTTCTTTCTAATCACACTTGAGTAAGATTCTTGCCATTTGCTCTCACTGGAGTTTATCAGGTCGGACCTGACAAGTACATTCTAATATAGAACATGGGATATTTACTGGAAATGTACTGGATTTTACAACCTGAAAAATAGATGTGATAACCAAGGGATGAGAAAATGTGAGACATGACTATTTCCCCATGACAAATATCCTCAGTTCCTTTACCTAGCTTTGTTAGTGTCCATGGTTTACAAGCAGCTTCATGATTGAGAAGGTTGAAAATGGGAAAAGCAGGTTTTAAGTCCCATGTTTAATTTGTATTCAATATTGGGCTCTGTGACGACATGGTGATCAGTTTATAAGTTAAATGTGTATTGGTGTTGAGTTATGTTTGAGTGCGTTATGCTGTGTGACCTGGTTATGGAAAGACTATCAGCACCATCCCTCGTTATCTCCCATTGTTCTCTGAGGGAGCTCAGAACAATGACATTCTGGCCAGGCTCCGGCTATGGCTGTCTGGAGTTCGTTAGCAGGTGGACACCTGTGGTGTTGAGCAGACCGATGGGAGGGGAGGGGGGATGTGATGGGATTATATTCTGATTTCATCACTTGCCTCAGAACAATGACATTCTGGCCAGGCTCCGGCTATGGCTGTCTGGAGTTCGTTAGCAGGTGGACACCTGTGGTGTTGAGCAGACCGATGGGAGGGGAGGGGAGGGGGGATGTGATGGGATTATATTCTGATTTCATCACTTGCTGTATAAAAGTTTGTGCAGTTTCTCAATAAAGCAGAGTTTGTTTTCCCTACACTCGAGCCTTGGCTAGTGACTGGGGAAACTGGGAGCTACAGATCAGCGGGTTCCAATATCTCCTCAGCAAGGAAGAAGACAGCGGCGGACATACTCATCCTGAGTACGGGGGTCCGTCACAGGCTCCATTTCATGTCATTTAATTGTTCTTTAATTCTTGCCTCGCCAGCTATGTTTAACAAGACTAGATCTGAGTGTGGAACTCCCAAATAACTGTGTAGGTAGATATACTAATTAATGCATCATGTGTTATTGAACCTAAGGCTGACTCAACCCAAAACTTGTATTTCAGTTTTCAGTGGGCACCGGTGATTAAAACCTGTTCTGAGAGAAAAATGGAGGCTGCCAATGAGGACCTCTCATTCAGAAAATGCTGGTTGTCTGGTACATTCTCAGTCACTGAGCCAAAATAAGTATGCAGACCAGAGGTTCTGACTTCACTTTAAGCCAGCCTACTAAATGCTTGTGCCAGGACAGACTCAGAAAATCCAGGCGACCAGCATTTTCAGAAATAGGTCAGAAATGGCTGTCTGCACACTTCTCTCAGGTAACCTTTAAAATTACCCTGTGGCTGTTATAGCTCAGTAGCATGTATCTCTAGCACATAAACCCATATTAAAGATGCCAGTCACTCATATGAAGATCCCCCTTGTATTTGTTTAATCTGGGTCACACCGACTACATTGGCATTTGATGCCCCTTATTTTTGGTTTTGTAATAAGTACAGGATTTAGGAACAACTGGAATTTTTTTGGGTGGAGAAATTTGTCCAATGGAGCACCAGCAAGAAACCAGTAACTTATTATTTTACTATATAAAATATAAGTTCATGGTGCCCTTTGCTTTTAAATGTTAACTTATATCTCTCTACCAATGGGCCCTATTGCAGTTTGATCTACTAGATGCCAGATCCAGTACTAGACTGCAGAATTCCCTTGGTATGTAATACATCTTTCTGTGATATATGTTCTGCATGGCAGTAGCTCAGCATGAGCCAAGTCTGCTATGAGTTTTAGGAGAGGATTAAGCAGCTCAGCAGTGTCCAGTGCAGAGTTATGTCATGTCTGCTCCATTCACTGGCCTCCCCTCTACAGGTATCACACAACAGCAGCAACAAAGGAGACCTGATGCCACCGGTGTGCTTCTGTTACATCCCCCCACCCAGCCTGACAGACAGTGAGCACAATGTCAGACGTCATGTGGAACAAGCCAGGTTAGGCACACAAGCATGGAGCACATGAAATATTCATGAGGGGCTTTGCTGTTCTCCTGTTCTTTCATTGAGACTTGAAACTCAGATGAGGTTTCAACTTCTCCAAAAGTTAATCAGCTAGAAACAAGGGATGTGGCAAAAGATGGCAGTGATGACTGGGAGTGTAAGGGGTGAGGGACTACTTATCTGATTGTTCCTGATCAAATGTTAACCTGCTTAATGAAGGCAATAAGATCCCATTACAGGTTTTCTTTTCACTTGATGGTAACTGGATCCTTCCAAACTCCTGCCACAGCTGGATCAGGTAGGGAGAGGTGGGCAAGTTTTTTTTTCTGCTAAGCTTATTCTTTAGAATTAACAGCAGGTACATTGGGCACAAGAGAAGGAGGAGCCTGCATGCTTCCAGGGATGTATAAAGGGCTCCTGTAGGACCCCCATACCTCAGCATAGTCCAGGGTATGCCACTGTCTTGTGGATCTCTCCCTTCTTCCTCTGTGTGGACCTGGATGGGACACTAGGACCAGGGAACAATGACAGGTATGCAGCTTGATGGATGGAGAAGTTTCTTTCTGTTTTGCTCTTTACTGTTTTCTTTCCAGCTTGACATTGACAGGTTCTAAGGATGCAGTGTACTGAGTGTGTATATGTATAGATATATAGATATATACAGTATATGTTGTGATTGTGATATAGAGATGGATTTCTGTGCTTTGTGGAGGCTTGGTTTCAGGACTGGTAGGGTGTAACCCCTGGATGAGAATCGTCTGATGCAGTTTAGACCATCTGGATACAGACACTTGATCCTCCTAAATTGCTGAGCACAGGAAGCTTCTCTTAAAGAAACAGAGCCTTTGTATGCCATGTACATATGCTGTGTGCTGCGGAGGGAGGAGCGTGCAAATCACATTGATTTAACTAAGTGCCATCAGATTTTCCCCCATGCACACCTCTCATAGTGGAACATGTTTTCTAATATCTCACAGTACCGCAATGTCCCTTCTTTCTCCATCATTCTATCAGTGCCTCATATACCGACAATTCAGCACTACATCGCTGTTTTTATACTAGCTCTTAACAAACTCTTTCCTTTAGCCGAACAAAATGATTTCACTCCAACAGGTTTTCATGAATCCCCAGTTTAAAATAAGACTCTGATCATATGGTAAAATGTGAACCGGTACCTGGTTAGTGCACCTGCGTATATTGGTCTTATAGCTGCCTTACAAGAACACATGCGCTGATCATCTGCTGGAGGACACCTCCACATTGCCTTGTGTGCTCATGACAGGTCCGCTTAGTCTGCAGCTCTCCTGAGCCGAACTCCTGTATAGTGCACCTTCATATCGGAAGGCGTCTTAGTGCTAAATTATTAAAATGATCGTAAAATCCAAGACATTGAATTAACTAAAGGAATAAAAAATACTGAGCTGAGCTGACACTGGACGACAACTAAAAGCATCCACCTGGGATTAATGAGATACTACTACTACTACTAATAATAATAATAATAATAAATATATCACAATGTTCTAATAATAATAAAAATTCTCCACGCAATGAATTATTTGATTTGTAAAGATACAGACCTCCTGTACAATGGAATAACACCCTACATAGAGCTAAACACATGGGATCACTGACCCCAAGCAACAGTAATTATAACCATATCATAATAATTCCCCCAAAACAGTATTATTGGAATTTGCTGTGTGTGTATATATATGCATAACATACATGGGACTATTGACCCCATATAATTATTGTAACAATAGGTTCTCTCGTACTAAATTAATTGTATAAAGTCCTATAGCGGATTAAAAGCCCAAATAGAGTAACACACATTGGATTCCTGACCCCATATAATAATAAATAATAATAATAGGTCTCCACACACTTGCATTGACTTTACTGGTAATAATAGAGGGTAGAGTCCCTCTTCAAGAAAGTATACAGCCCACATAAAGTAAAACACATGGGATTATTCACCCTATACACTGCATTCACTGACCGTACAGGTCTGTACAATGGATTAACAGCCCACATAGAGTAAACCTTGTGGGATCTATTGGCCTCATATGATGATTATAACCGTAATAATAGGAATAGGATAGCCAGACACTGGATTAATCCGTCATTATTAACAAAATAAAATTTGAAACTTTTAAATTATTCTCTCTATCCATAATGACAGAATTTAGCTATGCTATAGTATATGCTTCTCCCTCCTTCCCATTACATCTCTTCAGTACTGGACCTCATGTCCACCCAGGATATTAAAGCAGACAGAAAAGTGGATATAGATCATTTGCTCATCAGATATTGTGTACATGGGCCCCTAGCACAGGCCTTGGCACACTAAGCAGCACTCATGTACCCACTCTAGATGGCAGGGAGCTTTGACCTAGTGCTGCCATGCTGTAGGGTAACTAATACCCTCTGTCTCCCTCCCATATGGTCTTGTAGAATACCAATGCTGGCAGCAGGCTGCGCATTATCCGGAGAGCAGTCGTTTATCCCCGGGGCACACATTTCTGAATGGAGCAGAGTTGTTTTCTAGCTGCTGATATTTCTCTGGGAAGAGGAAGGGGGTGGATAGATGACAGATGTGCATAGGCAGCCGGCCATTTCAGGCACAATACACTCACACACTGATCTTTGGAGTTCCCATCTACCTGCTGCATGAATTCCCTTCACTGTCCTCCTTACAGACCTGCAGGCAGTGTTAGCACTCCAGCCCCATGTATCAGTATAATGGCTGGTAATGTGGCCAGTAGTTGGCATTGATGCCCTGTGCCTGATCCCCTGCTGTGCAGTGTGTGCCAGCACTGGACTCTGTGCCCTGGGAGGCAGCAGTCTCTTGTCAGTGAGCTCCATGCTGGCCTACCTGTACACAATCTGCCTTTGTCCTGATCAGAAAAGTGCCCCTTTGTGGGATTTACTTACTGAAGCAGAACAAGTACAGGTGGATTGTTCACTGAGATCTCCTCTCTAATAGCCTGCGAGTACCGAAAAGCTGATGGATACATTGCAAAAAAACATGCTGAATGAGCTGGAACATGGAAGCACTCAGGACACTGGGAGCCACATTGAAAATCCTATGTACCCATCACACACTAAGGCATCAGAGTATACAAGGACAAGGAGATTATAGAAACAAATACTAAAACACTACAACAAAACAGCAACCAGCATGAGAGAGAAAGAGAGAGAGAGAGAGACAGACAGACAGACAGACAGACAGATAGATAGATAGATAGAGGATTGGCAGCGATAGATTAGGTAGATACACACATACATAGATTTTTAAATAGCAGAATCTAATACTGACACTTATTACAACACAGTGGTAACCATTATTCGATATAAAGGGATGGATGGAAAGAAAGAAAGCAAAAAACGAATTGATAAAGGTAGATAGATAGATAGATAGATAGATAGATAGATAGATAGATAGATAGATAGATAGATAGATAGATAGATAGATTTAAATAGAGAGATTTTGCCTCTGTTATATTGTAACAATGTATCCATACATGAATATACACCGAATTTCAGGGTTTATTTAAGCCTGGGATCCCTTTTTGCTGTTGGCTCTAGAGAGGGCTTCCAATGGTTTTGCCTTTAATTCTCGAAATAATTTCGCAATAATCGTGTGTATTCGTTTAGTTCGTTTACAACTGATATACACGTATAACGGTACAGGTACTAGACGTCAGTGAGCTGTGTCAAATTTAGAAGAAAGCAGACAAATAACTACCGGTCCTTTTATTTTTCCAGCCTTGGGAAGGATGCTGAGCTGTCCTCTTATGAAACACAGATATATAGTAACAACAACATCAGCAATGCAGACCTTTAATTCGTTTCATTGTTTATCATTTATTTTTCTAGGAAGTTATTCTGGCCATAATAGTAATACTTCTATCTAATAACGCCTGCCTGGTCAATGAGGGGTTAAATCATTTAAAGGTATCCAAAGGATGCTCAGATGGACAAACAGATCTCCATCAAAAGGCTTTGGAAATTACATCAGACAAGAAGGCTGGGGTTTAGTGGCAGAGACACCCCCATCAACCAATGTGCTGGCAGCTTATTACTAATTAGCATGTGACTGTCAAGGTGAGCCGCCCCCCTCCACTGCCACCTTAAAAGGCACCTGGGCCGATGACATTGGAAAATGAGAGGCTCTCCCAGGCACAGGCTCTGTCTTGGATTATTTCTCAGGCTGTGGAGGTAAGGTGATTACAGGAGAATTATCTTTGTGTCTGCTGTGGAACATCCAGAGAGACTCACGACACAGGCTGGAGGTGGGCTGGGCTGGGGGATTTATCCTGCAGACCTGTTGATGGAGTATGAGATGAGAGTAGAGGGACAGGCAGCAAAGTCAATGGTGGGGCTGCGACTCATCTGCAATGTACTACATGGGGAGAGCCATCCAGGTAACATAGGGCACTGGCCCGGGGGCTCCTTCTGTCATCTGATAGCAGGGAGGATTCACTAATGCAGTGCTGATGGAAACTGGGGCTCTTTTCTTTCTGTCTCTCTGATGTTCCTACAGATCAGCCTTTTAGAAAAGTCTCTGATCTCCGCAGTCAGGAAGGAGGGGGACTAGTCAGACTGGAGGCTTCAGTTCCCTTTATGTGTTCTGTCCTGTTCACAGAGGGATCTAGTAAAACAGGAAGGAGGCAGGCTGTACCTGAGAACAGACAGGTAATAGATCATGAGAAATATACATTGTAATAAGAATTTCATCAACTGAAGCATCAAGTAGACAGCCGCCTCAGAAAACAGGTGAAACGTTTATGGGAAGGGTTTTATTTTTATATTATTTTGTTCATCATCAGCTCAGCAGTCACTGTATTTGATGTGTATTTGTTTATAAGTAATGATTCAATTGTCCTAATATTTGTATTGATAACTAAAATGTACTCACTCCTGTATTATATGTATGAGTGGCCTCCAGATCTGAGTGGGAGATCATTTTCTTTATTATAGGTGGGAATATAAACAGTGGCATCGATGCCTACTTAACTGAGAGATATTTGAACAATGGCATCGATGCCCACTTAACTAAGAGATATTTGAACAATGGCACCGATGCCTACGTATCTGAGAGATATGTGAACAATGGCATCGATGCCTACTTATCTGAGAGATATTTGAACAATGGCATCGATGCCTACTTATCTGAGAGATATTTGAACAATGGCATCGATGCCTACTTATCTGAGAGATATTTGAACAATGGCATCGATGCCTACTTAACCGAGAGATATTTGAACAATGGCATCGATGCCTACTTAACTGAGAGATATTTGAACAGTGGCATCGATGCCTCAATACCTGAGTGGGAGACGTCTCCATGCATTTACATGTTGGGATATATGAACGGTGGCATAGATGCCTCCTTATCTGAGAGATATTTGAACAGTGGCATCGATGCCTCAATACCTGAGTGGGAGATGTCTCCATGCATTTACATGTTGGCATATATGAACAGTGGCATAGATGCCTCAAGTGGGAGATGAGTCCATGCATTTACATGTTGGGATATATGAACAGTGGCATAAATGCTACCGGTTCTAAATTAGAGATTAATATATGTGGGAATATATAAACAGTGGCATAGCTGCTGCAGGATGTAAATGGGGGTTAATTCTATGTATTATATGTGGGAATATATGAAGAGTGACATCGATGCCTCCGGAGATGCCTCTCTGACTGAGAGATGATTATATGAGATCTCTGAGAGTTGAGGATCTTCACTCAATACATTGTAGCTGTGTTCACTTTAAATACCCAATCATGTATAAATAAAGTAAACAAGAATTTGCCTTTTACATCATTATATGATTGAAGCGAATTTGTTAAGTGAAGATTCTCAATTCCTCAGGTAAATCAAACTTAATGTATTATATGTGGGGATATTGATGTCTTTATGTATGAGTGAGATATCTCTATGTATAATATGAAGGATATGAAAAGTGATATAGATGTCTCCAAATATATTATTTAGACATGACTCTATATATAACATGTATAGGGATGAAAAGTGGCATAGATGGATCCATATATAAGTGAGAGATGACTCTCTATATATAATATATAGGGTTATATGAACAGCATCCATATACAAGTAAGAGATTACTCTATATATAATATTTGTAGGGATGAATAGTGGCATATGGCTCCATATATAAGTGAGAGATGACTCTCTATATAATATGTATATGAATAGATGGATCCATATATAAGTGAACGTTGGCTCTATATATAATATGTTTATGAATAGTGGCATTGTTGGCTCTATATGTAAGTGTGAGGTACTCTATGTATAATATACAGGGCTATGAACAGTGGCATAAGGCTCCATGTATGAGTGAGTGAGGCTATATATAGGGATTAACCGTGGCATAGATGGATCCACATACAGTATGAGTGAGAGATGACTCTGTAATATATATAGGGATTCACAGTGGCATAGATGGCTCCATATATAAGTGAAAGATGACTCTATATATAATATGTATAGGGATGAATAGTGGCATAGGTGGATCCATATATAAGTGAGAGATACTCTATGTATAACATACAGAGCTATATGAGCAGTGGCACATGGCTCCATGTATGAGTGAGAGATGACTTTATATATAATATGTATAGGGATGAATAGTGGCATAGGTGGATCCATATATAAGTGAGAGATACTCTATGTATAACATACAGAGCTATATGAGCAGTGGCACATGGCTCCATGTATGAGTGAGAGATGACTATATATATAATATGTATAGGGATGAATAGTGGCATAGATGGTTCCAAATATAAGTCAGAGATACTCTATGTATAATATACAGGGCTATATGAACAGAGGCATATGGCTCCATATATAAGTGAGAGATGACTCTCTATATAATATGTATAGGGATTTACAGTTGCATAGATGGCTCCATATACAGTATAAGTGAGAGATGACTCTATATATAACATGTATAGGGATTCGCAGTGGCATAGATGAATCAATATACAGTATAAGTGAGTGATGACTCTCTATATAATATGTATAGGGATTCACTGTGGCATAGATGGATCAATATACAGTATAAGTGAGAGAAGACTCTCTATATATATAATATGTATAGGGATGAATAGTGGCATATGGCGCCATATATAAGTGAGAGATGACTCTCTATATAATATGTATAGTGATTCACAATGGTATAGATGGCTCCATATACAGTATAAGTGAGAGATGATGATTCTAAGGCAGATGTCTAATCTGCAGTACATCTCATACCATGCCAGTGGTCCAGTCTATTAGTTGGGATGCAATCTATACAGGCTGTTATCAGGCTGTGTTAGGTTACATCTCCTCTTGTGACATCTCCAGCCATCATCAGTGATGGGGAAACTGAAACCCATCATATAACATTTCACTCCAGCCTGCAGATAACAGCCTGCCTCTTATAATACGATCTGACTCTCATCACTAATATCGCAATTGCCCAGAGTGCATAGTGCTAAGCTTTCACATTAGTAAACTTCAATCTACATATTTAGTAAATCCCAGGCAAGAAAGCAATAGGCACTATCTGATTTTTGTTTTAATCATTAGATGCTGTAGAAAAAGGAGAAGAGTCCTGGACACAGTCTTTATAGCCACGGATGGATGACGTTTCAGAATTGTAGTCTGTTCAGTATGAAATAATCTTAGCGATACAAGATTCGTTGAAGCAGCAGACAGACGGGTCTTTGATGTATATTTAATTGTAATACATCCATCATAAATGAATGTTTCGTCAGGTCACATTTCCATACTGTCTTATATGTGGTTGTTTATGGCTCCTGGTCGTGGTGTATGGCAGGCCTGTCCTATAGTAGCTGGGGGACTTTTTCGGTTGAGCTCCCTTTGCATACCTATTTAAATAAATCTCTCATTTGTTTCTGAGAGGCGCCCGGTGTATTTTCTGCTTATACCTGCCGCAGAATTGGGATTCAAATGAGCAGCTATTCATCGGATGAATGGAGCTCAGGGTCTGTGCAGAACAGGTGCATCTCCTCAACGGCAGAGCCTTCCACATGCCCCTGGCGCTGGAAGGGTTAATTCAAAGACGATTATGTACATTGGTGGCTACTCCTTGCTGTAGCTTGGATTAAGAGTGCTTTAAAACTGTGCTCATAGCACAATGGAGGAACACCTGCCATTAAGTAAGCCATCCCTGTAGTGTACTGAGGACTGATGGTTCATCTTATAAGAGTCCAGTGCTTACCCCTCTATGTCACCTATGTAGTGTATCCGCTTATGGGGTCTGATGGTTCACCTGAAAAGATACTTGTGCCTACCCCTCTATACCACCCCTATAGTGTACCCTCTTATAAAGGATCTGATATGAGTCCTGTATCTCTGTATGTCACAGTGTACCCGGTTATGGGGTCTGATGGCTCATCTGAAAGGAGAATTGTGCCTTCTCTGCACCCCTGTAGTGTACCCGCTTAGAGGGCCTGATGGTTCACCTAAAATTAGACTTGTGCCAACTCTGCACCCCTGTAGTGTACCCGCTTATGGTTCTGATGGTTCACTTGAATTGAGACTTTTGCCTACTCTGCACCCCTGTAGTGCACCCGCTCATGGGGTCTGACCCATACATACACAATGTACAGGACCCATACATACACAATGTACAGGACCCATACATACACAATGTACAGGACCCATACATACACAATGTACAGGACCCATACATACACAATGTACAGGACCCATACATACACAATGTACAGGACCCATACATACACAATGTACAGGACCCATACATACACAATGTACAGGACCCATACATACACAATGTACAGGACCCATACATACACAATGTACAGGACCCATACATACACAATGTACAGGACCCATACATACACAATGTACAGGACCCATACATACACAATGTACAGGACCTATACATACACAATGTACAGGACCCATACATACACAATGTACAGGACCCATACATACACAATGTACAGGACCCATACATACACAATGTACAGGACCCATACATACACAGTGTACAGGACCCATACATACACAGTGTACAGGACCTATACATACACAATGTACAGGACCTATACATACACAATGTACAGGACCTATACATACACAATGTACAGGACCCATACATACACAATGTACAGGACCCATACATACACAGTGTACAGGACCCATACATACACAATGTACAGGACCCATACATACACAATGTACAGGACCCATACATACACAGTGTACAGGACCCATACATACACAATGTACAGGACCCATACATACACAATGTACAGGACCCATACATACACAATGTACAGGACCCATACATACACAATGTACAGGACCCATACATACACAATGTACAGGACCCATACATACACAATGTACAGGACCCATACATACACAATGTACAGGACCCATACATACACAATGTACAGGACCCATACATACACAATGTACAGGACCCATGCATACACAATGTACAGGACCTATACATACACAATGTACAGGACCTATACATACACAATGTACAGGACCTATACATACACAATGTACAGGACCCATACATACACAGTGTACAGGACCCTTACATACACAGTGTACAGGACCCTTACATACACAATGTACAGGACCTATACATACACAATGTACAGGACCTATACATACACAGTGTACAGGACCTATACATACAAAGTGTACAGGACCTATACATACACAATGTACGGGACCGATACATACACAATGTACGGGACCTATACATACACAATGTACGGGACCTATACATACACAATGTACAGGACCTATACATTCACAATGTACAGGACCAATACATACACAATGTACAGGACCCATACATACACAATGTACAGGACCTATACATACACAATGTACAGGACCTATACATACACACAGTGTACAGGACCTATACATACACACAGTGTACAGGGCCTATACATACACACAGTGTACAGGGCCTATACATACACACAGTGTACAGGACCTATACAGGACCTATACGTACACAGTGTACAGGACCTATACATACACCGTGTTGATTCCCTGGCTGGGTGTGATGGACAACATCATCCTTTGTATGAGGTTGTCACAAGTGTCTGTGCAGGTACACACGCCCAGGACTGCAGTGATGCTGTGCGCCTGTTGTGTGAGTGGAACATGGAAGCAGGCTACAGAGACATCATTAATCTTATACCCACAGGGGGTGTTATTTCATCCGAGTTGCAAAGGGAGAAGGTTTTGTGCCGGCTGATGAAATGATCTGGTGCAATTCCGTGTGAAAGCTGCGTGATCAGCCATGTACATTTCCAGGCTGGAGACCTGGCAGGTCTGAACCCCTGGCAGCAGTATAATTGGTCATTCATTACAGAGGCAGGTGTATTTGTACCTTGCTGCTCGGAATGAAATGACATCACAGACACAGCAGTCACCTGTACAGAGAGGCATGGAAGAGTTCTGTCACTCAGCAAACAGATAAAGTACCAGTCAGCTCCCTTTATTCCCAGACCTGTGCTAGAAAATGATCCACCTCGAAATAAGTCCCTCCAGCAGTGAAAAATACAGGAAGAAATGTCAAAAATGCGTTTTAACTATAAGAAAATAATAATAATAATAATACACTTGAAATCGCTGCATCCATTTATTTAATGTATATTGAAGTTAGAGGACTTTGATGGAGCGATTTGCTTATTTCATAAAATGGCCTTATAGGAGCAGTTATATGCAAAATCCCAGCAGAAATCCGCTTATGTGACTGCAAGAGACTGCTAGTTGCTATGAGTAATGCACATTATTGTTCTTATTAGAATACAAATATCCTATCTGGACCGATACAACAATATGATTACTGCTGTCATTCATGCCTTCCTGAAATGTAGTGTTTTATGAAGCCCATTGTAAGTAGGACGTGACACAGAATGACAGAGATCTCTGAGAATGTGCCCCATTGTGATAAATAGCGTAGCATCTTGATTGTATCACTGATGGTACCCGGGCATTTCATATATTTCTGTTTTGGAAAAGAGTTATTTGCAGCAGATCCTAGCGGCGACATCGGACAGATCGTCTGCCTAAAGTCCACATAAGATGCTATATAGAGTCTGCAAAGTGGACTGAGATTGATTTAGCATGAGATATTAATTACTCCATTTCCCCGCATTGTACGTCTGCATTCCCGACTTCCGCACTGATAATGTATTATTAACCCTTGCCACCCCACTGTAGTGCCAACCACTCACAGGCGAACCATTCGTTCTTGTTCGTTATGGCACAATATAAGAACTCTCAGGGACTCATTTATAGTGGATTTCTCAGTTGAACCTAATGCGGTTTGATGCATATAAATAACCTTTTTTTTAAAACTCATATTGAACTATTTTAGCGTTTTCTCGTTTTATTCGTACGAATATCATATCTAAGCCATCCCTACAGTATAAATCTGAATTGCATTCGTTAATTCGTACCAGAAATCACATTTCCCCCTTTTTTCCATAGCAAATTTACATCATTTGGGGACTGAGAAATAAGAAGTGACTGCAATTTAGGAAATGAGAGTGAAAAGATGTTTGTGAATTTGTTTTAGGAGATCAGTACCAATAAAATCTACGGTTATGAAATTCCCTGTGTGGAATCCATAGATGTGAGTGCCGGGCGGATAATAGCAGATGACATTAGAACAGGGGATAAGGGTAACGATTATTTGTGCAGAGAACATAAAGTACAGAGCTGTGGGAGGCAGGATGGGTAGACAGAGTGCTGCTCCCACTTCTTGAAATATTAATCATCTCTGATCTGCCTAAGTGATCCTAATTGATGCCCTGAGCAAATCCTGGGATGGGGCAGAAGCAGGGGGCTCTGGTGTAAGGATAGGCTTCTCTCGACATCCTTTTGACCCTGACTTCTTTTAGGAGATTTATTGATTGGTCCAGGAAATGGGCGAGAAGATGACCTGCATGGGAACAAATGAGGTACCTAAAAATCACTTACTGATCAGTGCTCGTATAAGAGCTCTTATACATTGTAATGACATAAGGGAGGGCTGCTGTACTGTATCCCTAGTTCATCATTATTTTTATTTTAAAGTATAGCAATTAGGTATGTGTGTGTGTGTGTGTGTGTGTGTGTGTGTGTGTGTGTGTGTGTGTGTGTGTGTGTGTGTGTGTATATAGAGATATATAGAGATATATAGATATACATAGATACATAAATCTATCGATATATATCTATATAGATATATATCTATATA